>NW_017728906.1:50741542-50748744 GCF_001723895.1 Crocodylus porosus | reverse complement strand
GCTCCAAGGCAAGGGATACTGAGGCTGTCTGCTCACAGCTCTGACCCTGCAGCCCTTCACAGACCAGACAGGTCATCCCCCAGAGAGTTAAAGTTCAAGTAAGGTTCTCTTAACTGGGAGGGGAAGGAGTCCAAGGCTTTGCTGGGCCAGGGTCTGATAGGGACACAGGCAATGCTAACATAATGCCATGCTGTGTTCCCACATGCCACTTTGGGCTGCACCATGTGGGTGCAGCTAGAACAGCTGGCACAGCTCCTGCCTGACCCCAAGTCCCTAGCATGCAGCCACATCAGGCAGAAGCTGCACCAGCTGTACCCACTTGGACCAAAGCTGGGAACTCAGTGTGGCACTGGCCCAGCCACTTGCCAGGACTTGGGGGTGGGGAAAGCATGCAGGGAGAAGGGAGGAACAAGGTTGGCACCAGCCTGGCTGGACCCGAAGAACCCACAGCTCTTGGCCTCCTTCTACCTGAACCACGTCTCCCTCCCCAAGTCCACAGCACATGGCTATGCTGGGCTGATTGTGCCCTGTGTTCTCACATGCTATTTTGAGTCATATGGGTGCAACTCCTGCCCAACCTGGCCATGTGTCAGGGACTCAGGGTGGGCGAGGGGGTGTAGGAAGAAGGTGGCTGGGAGCTGCCCCTAACCTTTGCCCACTCAACTCTCTGCCATTAGATTGGGGGTAGGCAAGTATTGGTCCAGAGGGTCACTTAGGGAGTTGTGGTGAGCTGCTGCAGGTGGTAGGGGAGGGCAGGGGTTCTTTCCTGGCCTGCAACAGCTCACCAAAATACCCCAAGTGGCCCCTCTGGCCCAAATAATTGCCTACCCCTGGCCTAGAAGGAAGTGGGCTCTGGTTTCTGGCTGCTGCCCCTGCTCCCAGTGAATTTCTTGCATCTTGAATATAATAGGCATTAAATAAAATGGATTAAGCAAACCCCTCTTATCTACAACAGTGTGCTTCTTACCAACCTACCTTCTTTCTTTTTTGTTCTTCTCCTAGCTCTACATGTCTTCCTCTCTCTCCCCGACCTACCTAGGGGGCTAGCTTAAAAAGGAGGGATGGAGGTACTCAGAGCAATGCTGAGCCCATGACCTACCCGTTAAGGCATTTCTCTTGGAAGTAAGAAATGCAGATTTAACCCTCTTGCGGAGTGGCGAGCCCAGAACACAGCAACATAGGAATGACAACTTCCAGTTCATGAATGCAAATGCAAAAACATGAACTTGTAGCTGCCAGCAGCAGCTGCACTTTTGGTGCCCCCTACCCTCCAAGTCAGCACCCAAGGTGATTGTCCCTATCCCCACTCTAGTTATACCACTGCCAGAACCTGAACCTCCTTCTTCATAGCCAATGCTCAAACCACTGTGCTCATTGAGCTAAAGAATAGAAGGGCCCTCTAAATAAGAACAGCTTTCTCAATGGAGTATTTGATTTTTAACAGCTGCAGAATCTGTGGAAGCCTGTTTGTAATGTAAATCACCCACAAAAATAAAAAGAGAATATTTGTGCTGCTGCAGTGCCACGTACTTCTAACCAGAGACTCTGCCAATGATCAAAATGTTTGTGATAACTTCCAGAATGCCTTCCAGATAGAACAGACTCAACTTGATAGAACAATGACACCTTGTCCTGTCGTTGACCTAAACTAGAGGGAGCTCTTGCTTTCTTCCTTTTCCATTTTCTTCTGTCCTACAAGGTACATTTTATTGGCACTCTGACCAGTTCTTGGAGTCAACCATTGAAACAGAATCTATGACCTCTCACCAGACGCTTGTGACATGAGCCAGAGCTAGTTAGTAGCTCCACTGGAACAGTCTTAAATGTCAGTACCATACAAAACTATTGTACTTCTCACACAATATTGTGTGGGGTTTTAACAGGATTCAGAATTTGGAAAAAAGAAACAAGAGCTAGGCAACAATCTTTGTTCCATTTGCAAAATCCATCCAGAAGCCTGCAGCCCCTGATCAAACAGTGTATGAATGATCAGAGCCTATGCTCAGCAATGTGGTCTGAGAAACATGACTAATACTAACATGAGTCACAACTATCTTCATAAATGGCATGCTAAGCTGCTTTTAAAAATGAGAGTTTATTCATGGATCATAATATACAAAATTAACTACAAACTGATTATATTGGTTCAGAAAATAAATGCCAATAGTTGTCCTGTTCCTGTGTAGACCCGGTTGGCTTTTAGGGAACTGTTTCTATTTCCTTAAGCACTGGCCTTCATGCACACCCTGCACAAATGAATTCCATCTACTAGCAGGTGTTTCTCCATTTACTGCTTAATCAAATTTGTTAAAAATTGATTTGTGCTTACTAAAAATAATTTAAGAGTAAAAAGAAAAGGTAATAAGATTGCATCTAATATAACCTGCCATTCAATTATGAGTTTGTGTTATTTTTACATTAAAGTATGGCTGAGCCAGAAAGGCACCAATAATGATGGGCACACTCTTTTTGTGGCAAGATCAATGAGCAAGCTCTTACTAGAGCATATAATGAAGTTCCTCATTAAATTCCTTCTATTTCCACATCATGTTTTAGAGGATGGGATTTAAATAAACTTGTAGCATGTTCTTAATTGCTCAGATACAGGCAAAAATAGCACCAGGACAGGCTAACTGAACACAATGCCTTGTAGGGAGGGATAGAGACAGGTAGATGATTATGAATTGTCATCAGGCACTTTTAGATAGATTTGGGCCAAAAATCCATGTCAGATAAAGCTGAATTTCTTCAAAGCTATGTAGATATTTTGACCCAGATTTTCAGATCAATTGACTAATGATTTGGAATCATTCCATTTCTTGGTGCTGAGACTGAAACAGTAGTGGGCCTGATGGGTCTTAGCACCTGTAAACATCAGGCCCCTGTAAACTGGGCGCAAATATACACAGCCACATATACATACATGGCAATTTGTCACAGAACCAGGCAATACTCTCTAATTATTATTATAGGGCCTTTCCAGAGTCAAACATTTTCATTTTATTTTTTGTATAGGTCTTTTGATTCATCCATGCGCTTTCCCCACAGAAGAGGAATAGGTACTCTCACCATATTTAGATAATCTAAAATTAGTACAGCTGTCCTGTGGGTTCTGAGTGTTGTACTAGGATGTCCATTAGAAAGCCAGTCTCTCTAACAAGGTCACTGAAGGTGTCTATACATGTTCTACAGGGTGGGCGGGGGCGTTTTAATTAGAGGAGCTCCCAGACTGCTGCTCTAATTAAAATGCCACAGAGTAGCATGTATTCAGTGTCCCACATTTCTAAATGGCTGAGGGAGGTGCTTTAACTAAAGTGTGTTTGATGAGTTTTAGTTAAAGCACCCTTCCGAGCCATTTTGAAATGTGGGATGCTGAATACACATGACACTGCATCACACTGGAACATTCTAATTAGAACGCTCCAACAGACTTGATTAATTGAGTCTACTCTGATGCATTCTAATTAAAATGCGCCAGAGCACGTGTATAGGCACCCCTTATGCCTGTACTTCAGCATTATCATATTGGGGTAAAAGATACAATATATAATGAAGTTTGATGTGTGGGAATGATACAGTTAAAGTGGTTTTATACCAGCTCAGGTAGAAACTGGCAAATACTGATTGCTTTATGAAACTGAAACACAAACACATTTTTAATGATTAGGGGAAATGAAAATTTCAGGAAGAAATTACATAGCAGTGAAAAATAATGGGATGCATCAATGAAGAATAATAGTGTCCATCTATAAAATTTTAAGGCCAATGGTAAATACAATACTATCCTCTCATTATCAGCTTTATTGTGACCTTCTGAGAAGTGCTAAACCAAAATTGAGATTTACCATGAGCTAAAACTAGGTTCTTTTTTTTTTCCTCACACCTTACATCCACATTTAATGAACAGTCTCTTTGCTGTAGCTTGTTTAGTTTCTTTTTCCCTGACAAATATGCTTACAGAACAGCAGGGCACAGAAGCAAGCCCTGACCTTCCAAAAGATTACTTTGAAAGACTGACTAATTTCTCACCTTCTGCAGCCATTAATAATGACTCCATTTGAATTCATAATTAATATTTTGCAAACCTTATTACAGTACATTCAGCAGATATAGTGTTCACCCAACCAAGCTATTGAATTTGCTAGATGACTGAAGAGGAATCATCCTTTTTGCATGTTTAAAAAGTTATAACAGCAAAGTAAACAGAAGTGTGGACAATCACTACAGCTCTCTAAGTATTTTAATAGGCCTGTAACATGGTGGCCTGCTTATTAACTCATACTGACAGCAATGTCAGTCATTTTCATAGTTGCATGTAGTTATGTCCTGGCCAACTTAATCTGCTTAGATGGTAGTAGAATTGGATAGTAAAGCAAGAGAGACTGGGTGTGTCTACATAAGATGATAACTGCACAATAGCCTAGTGACATTGTGCAGTAGCATCCAAGGCAAAAAACTTGCTAATATGCTAGTGCTCAGTAGTATTACACTGCTGTGCAATTAGCTTCACTAAAAAGCTGTATGCTGAAATGGACACGCAAGTAACACCAGTTACTCTGCATTGATTTATTACTTGATTATACTAGTACTAAACTTAACATTTAGTAACTATGGTGCATTAATGAACATTTA
Source organism: Crocodylus porosus (assembly GCF_001723895.1). NCBI lineage: Eukaryota > Metazoa > Chordata > Crocodylia > Crocodylidae > Crocodylus > Crocodylus porosus. The sequence goes on along the minus strand of NW_017728906.1, from coordinate 50,744,112 downwards.
GACACACCCACTGATATGTTCGTAGGGTGTTACCTCCAAAGCCTTACTTGATGTGCACAAAGAACAATTAAAATCATATTGCTTAGCTCTTCTATAGTACTTTTTATAAATAGCTCTTAAAGTACTTTGCAGAGGAAGCCAGGAGTATTACCCCTATTTTACAGGTTAGGAAGATGATCAGAGCACTTACAGACATTACACTTAGACCGGTGTAAGTAAATGTAGATCAAGCTAAATCTGTAATTGAACGTAAGTTTGGCACACATAGCCCACTCTAAAAATGGCACAAGAAACTTCGAATAGACCTTGTCTAAGGCACACTCAATTGAAATCAGTTCAGATTAGATTGATGTATTGAACTAGTGTACTGTTCCCCAATTGATTCAAGTTATGTCGCTGTCCTCTGGAATCCCGGCCTCCTTTGCAATTCCCAGTACCCCTCCCTCCCAGGGATGCATACCAACACTTAGCCTGCATTTGGCTGCTGTAGCCAAATTCTCCGTAGGCCCTAACCCCCAGCTGTCCCAGTGTCAAGCAAGTAGAGCCCCTCTTCCTGGCCATACCTCCAGCTTCCAGCCACCTGTTAACTACAGCCAGCCCTGGGACATGGATACCCAAGTTTCTAAGCCATGCCACCTGCACCCCCAACACCTCATTACAAAGCACCCCGTGACATGCATGTAGGCCTCAACTCTAAGCCTAGGAGAACTTACACGCTTAGGCACAGCCCAAGGGACCCTGACCCTAGCACCTGTAACACCCCTCCAAGGACCCCTATGCCCTCACACTTGGGCACAGCCCCACACATCCTGACCCTGGCACCCACACACCATATCTCAGAAGCCAGAGTAAGGCACTCTGTGACCCAGATGCCAGCATAGACACAAGTCCCCCAGAGCAGGAGCTTCTGCAGAGGTGGCAGGGGCCAGAACATTGGGGCTGGGCCTGCATGGAGGTGACCCTGTAATGTCTACAGCTCAGCCACTGCCAGCAGATATCCAAGCCATGTGCACCTGTGGTGTAGAAAGGGTTTTCTGGCCTATACCTACAGAGTCCCATAGTACTAGAACTAGGGCAGGGAGGCCACTGGATCATCCAAGCTGGGGAAAACAGGCTCCTGGAAACTTCAGGAGCAGGTGGGACAGCTGCCTCAGTGTTGCAGGTAGAGATCACTGGAAACATCCAGGCTCAGACACAGGGTGTTGTCAACATCACAGGAGTGTCTGCTGAAAGCCTATGGAACATTTGCGGTCATGGGGATGACCTTGTCAATGAAGCTGTAGTCACTCTGAATCTATCACCTGCTGCCAGGGCACAGGCACTCAGGGAATTGAGCCCTCCAGGTCCTACTTATCTGGGGAGCACTGAGCCTGGAGGTAGTTGATCAGGGCTTCGCAGACCTGGACTCTGATGATGTGCAGGGCCAGTGCTCCCACCACTGTGGGACCCATTCTCTCTATCCTCCCTGCACCATGCATACATGGTGTGCCATGCCTGGTCCGCACACTGTGCCTCCTCTGCCAAGACTACATGCAAGACCTCCTTCCCAGTCTCTCAGATGTTTGGAAAGATGCATGAGGCAATGATGAGATGCATCAGATTCTTCTCCTCCACTTCAAGGCAAATGCTGGGAACCCACCAGGCAGTTGAAGATGCACTCCACAGTTGTGCAGCACCTGCTCAGGTGGTAACTGAAGTGCTCCTTTTGGCAGTCCAGCTGCCTCATGTAGGGCTACATGAGCTAAGGCAAGATGGGGTAAACCAGGTTCTGATTATGAAAGAAGGATGAAGACAGCACTGATGATGAAACTGGGTACAGCAGCTGGGAGAGGAGGGAGTTGTGGAAGATGGTGAGTGCTGCCAACCCAGCCAGTGAAGATATGGGTGAAGCAGCTCTGGTTGACAATGCCCTGCAGGACAATAAAGAAGTAACCCTTTGCAGTTGATGAACACCTGGGTGCCTTGAGGTGGGTAGAGGATGGGTACATGAGTGCTGTCCACAGCCCTCATGCAGTTTCATAGTTTCTAGGGTCGGAAGGGACCTGAGCAGATCATCTAGTACGACCCCCTGCCATGGCAGGAAAGAGTACTGGGGTCAAACGACTCCAGCAAGATGTTCATCTAACCTCCTCTTAAACACCCCCAGGGTAGAAGCTTGCACCACTTCTCTTGGAAGTTGGTTCCAGACCCTAGCCACCCTGACCGTGAAGTGACGCCTCCTGATATCTAACTTAAACCTACCCTCTGCCAGCTTGTGACCGTTATTCCTGGTCACTCCTGGTGGTGCTTGGGGGAACAGTGTCTCCCCCAATGCCTGCTGATCCCCCCTGACTAGTTATTATAACAGGCCACAAGATCCCCCCTCAGCCTTCTCTTTTGGAAGCTGAACAGATTCAGGTCCCGTAGCCTCTCCTCATAGGGCCTGCCCTGTTGTCCCCTGAACATATGAGTGGCCCTCCTCTGGACCCTCTCCATGCTGTTGACATCCCTCTTGAAGTGTGGCACCCAGAACTGGATGCAGTACTCCAATTGCGGCCTGATCAGTGCCACATAGAGGAGGAGGACCTCCT
>NW_017728906.1:50731983-50741531 GCF_001723895.1 Crocodylus porosus | reverse complement strand
AATAGTCCTCCCTCGTGATGACCCCTTCTTTCCATTGGGTGTAAGCCTCCTTTTTAGCAAGGAGACATTCCCGGATGCTTTTGGGGAGCCACGGAGGCTTGTGTGCTCTCCTGCTCCCTTTGATCCTCATTGGGATTACCTTCCTTTGGGCTTGGAGGATCGTCTCCTTAAGGAGCGACCACTCTCCTTGGACACCTGGCTCCCCTCCCTTCCGGGACCTCAGCACTTCTCCAACTATCCTCCTTAGCTCCTTAGCGGTTGGGGAAGCCCATGCAGCAGAAGCCAGTGACCACCTCCTGTGGATTGACAAGGTGGATGAACAGGGTGGCCAGGACATTCTGGATGAGCAGACACCTCCTGAATGTCCTCTCTGGCCAGGGACATGCCCATGACAAATTTTTTGGTGACACAGCAGAGACTGTTGGGGGTGGCCAGCTTCAAAATGGCAATGGCCACTTACTTCTCCAGAGCGAGGGGTAAGTGCATGCTTATGTCCTGGGGTGCAATGTTGGGGGCCATGTGGGATACAATGTCCATGAAGGTGGCCTGGCACACGTGGAAGGTCTGTACTCACTGTTCATCATCCCAGGTATCCAGAATGATCCACTCCTACCAGTCACTGCTGGTGACATGTTCCCAGACCTGATGCTCAATTGTCTGGAGGTAGTGCCAAAGCACCTCAGCATCCATGGCATCCTGGGTGACCTTGTCCTCATTGGCCACATGGAAGTCAGTAACCCAGGCTAGAAGGCTTGGTGGTACAGTATGCAGTAGGTTGCCCCATGCAAGACAGCTGGCTGCCAGCTTGTGAGTGGGAAGCCAGGTCCCATGGTGACCAGCTGTCAGATCATGTCCAGATGGCTGTGCATGATGTCCCACAGTCTTCAGGGAGAATTGTGCTGAGCAACGAGCAGGAACCGCAGCTCCTAGTACTTAGGGCTTTGGCACTTGTGGCAGGACACCATGGCGACATATGGGTAGGCCAGGACACGGAGACATGTACAATTAACAAGAAAGGGCATTCACTCTGGGGTTCTTCTGGATGGGGTGGTGGGGAAGGTATGTGGTGAGGCACAAGGGGGTTGCGAGCATAATTGCCCATATCTGACAGCCAATCAGGGGTGGGCCAGGCACTCAGCAGTCTCCAACAGCCCACAAGACATACTGGAAAGCATGCAGGAGTGTCCCCTTTCTACAGGCCTCTGCCAATGCCACCCTTATCGTCCCTTTTGCCCTCCCCCCTGCCCTCCCCCAGGCAACGGTGAACATGTATATTGTTCACTCCCAATCTAAACTAGGTTGGCTCAGAAAACCATGTAACTTAGACCAACTCCTCCCCCAGCTTTTTGAACATCTGTATGTGGCCTGAGGTGCAGAGGGGCAAAGTAGGATGACTGCCACCTACCACACTTGGTGGTAGAACATGTATATTATTACCAGAAGTGAAGCCATTACATATACCTGCTGTAATGAGCTGTGCACATCTGAGAAATTTTTCTGCTTATAATAAAATATTATTAAGCATAAATTAGGTGATGTATTGGTATTGAAAGGCAACTGCAGCAAAAAAACTGATTATCATTTCTCCTTGCAGGCCTGTGGATTAAATGCCTTTGTTACCTCAGTCCCACATATTATCTTAAAAGTCATCAAGTCATCATACTTAGGAAAAAACACTTAATTATTTCTTGTGTTTTTTTCTTTAGAAAACTTGAATTAGGGTTCTTGGCTTTGGCATTTTTTTTTTTTTTTTGTGCTACTTCTTGCATGTGGTGCTCTCTAATAAGCACTTGGCACAAAATGTTCTATTTTCTTTACCATAGATATAGCAAATATTTTTTTCTACTGTCAAGTCAACCCAATAAGAACAATGTCAAAGACAGCACTATCATTTCCTCACTTCTCTAGCATCAGAAGAAAAAGAAAAAGAAAACCTTTCTAATCTTTTATTTAACAAACTTAAACAACAAGACTTTCAAATCGCTGTCAAAGCTTACGCAGATTTCTTGCTTCATTTACCCATCTAGGAACCTTTCTGAATGAAACTATTTGGGTAAAACTTCAAAAGTAGGATTTGAGGTTTTGGTATCATTATTATTATTTTGATCACATGGTTGGCCGATAGAAATCTATTACAAATGCTGTGCTGTGGGAAATATTGTATAGTTTATACAGCATAACACAGAACACAATCTTGTCTTATTTTCAGAGGAGAAGGGTTCTATTTAGAAAATACTATTGTTTTAGGTGACCTTAAGAACCCCAACAAATTGCAGGGCTTCATTGTATTAAATGTTTTACTACCATAGTAGTAAAGAGGCCTAGTCCCGGATGGTTTCTAACAAATAGATGAGACTGACAAAATAAGGGGGAAAAGAGTATTTTTATCTCCCTTTCACAGAGGAAGAACTGAAGCACAGAGAAACGAAACCAGGCGTACACCCAGATTTTCAGATTCCTAGTTTCATTTACCCCTGCTTTTTTATGTCTTGGGTTTAAAGCAATTATGAAGTTTATTGAACATATATGTCTCTATAACAAAGATAGGGATGAAGTTGGGTCAGCATCTATTTCATTGTTACTCCACAATAGCACAATGATATCTGAACTGAGTCACAAAACTCCTGCTTTAACATCCCCTCTCTACCCACCAGCAGTATGTGCATACTATGAACCCATGCACACACCACAAATATTTCATTACCTGTAATTCTCAGTTCACTAGGAATAAGGTCTTTCAGCCCATGAAACCCCCACATTTCACTTGTGTAATAACACGATCTGTCAAACAGTAAGATCTCATTACTCTAACCATTGATCTGTCTCAGATGCTGGCAAAAAATGAATCTTTTATAAGTCTCAGTACAGATGATAAAGAAAAAAATTCACCTGAATTTTCAAGGTATTGATCATTTCAAAAACTCCACGTGCAACAGCTCCATAATCAGAGAGAATGAATACAGACTCCAATAGGGGGATGGAATTGTTGTATCTTCTAGTTTTCCTTCAGATAGATTTATCTTATGCTTCCTTAAGCCTGTACACAATGAGATGAGATGCAGTGGTCACCACTGAAAAGGTCAACATTTACCAACTGTTTTCAGAGTGGTATCTGAGAACATGGGGAAATTGTGTTACTTCAGGTTTTATTCTATGGTAACTGTTGGCAAATGCTGTTTTTTTCATGGTAGCCATTGCATCTGTAAGCCTGTGAATGCTTTTTATGTTCCAGAAACACAGTATACTGTTTTGCTCAGTTACAATCTTTTTGTGTATTTTTTGCAAGAAATAATTACAATAATTTTTCATTGTACTGGAGCAGTTGCAGATTTTGTCAATATCTAAAAGTCATTTTAAAGCTCATCTATAAAAAGTTTTTGAAGTGTTATTCACTGTATCAACATAACTTGCATCTTTGATCCTAAATTGTATGGCAAGCTTATATACCATATGAGGGGGAGTAAATTACATAGGAAGGAGACATTATTTTTTACCATGGTTTTATTCTATAATGTACCCTAATTTGAATAGGTTTGGATCACATCATAAAGCCCAATATTCTTGCAACTAAGGTAGAGTAAGCCCTGTTCCAAAATGATCAGCTTTTGCTGAACCATGAAGATATACAATTAGATCAGACAGGACTGAATAGTGAGAAGTACTCTCTAGATTAATTGTTATTAAAATTTAAGAGGTTTCTAAGCCCATGAGCAGTCAAAGACTTTCCATGCTGAGGCATGGTTTAGACTCCTACTGCAAGATCAAGAAATTTGTTATCTAACTTATTTATAAAAAGAAACACAGTGATTTGTAAAACAATACATCCCTACATTCAAATGCACAATGCAGGAAGGATATACTATCCAACTGGAACTAAGGGCATAGAACACAGCTTATCAGCATCTCCAAGAAGGGAGGGGGGGATTCCTCTTAGAAACCTATCTGGAGTTTTTTAGACCCCTGTTCAGGATCTGACTGTAGCAGCCCTTGAGCTTTATGGCATTTTGGGCGGGGTGTAGTCGAAACACAGAGTTTTTAAAAACACTGCTTCAAATTAGGGTCCTTTAAACCCGTGTCATGCACACACCTGAACTTACCTGCCTCTCCGAAGACGGAGAAGGGAAGGCGAGCTGGCAGCGGGCGGAGCGGTCTCTGGGCTGTGTGTGTGTGTGGGGGGGGGTTTCCCTCCACAGCAGCAGCACCCCACCCCCCCCAGGCAGCACCCGCCCACAGGCACCCAACTTGGGCAGTCCCAAGGGCACTGTAGCCATGGAGAAAAGCACTGGACCTCCACACAACTTAGGCAGGCTCCAGGGGAAAAAAAAAGTTCAGGCTTGCTGCTTTCCTTGGGTGGAGCTTGCTTTCCCGGGCTGCTGCCAGGCTGCCTGCACGGGCTTTCTGCAGAGCCCCTGAGCTGCACAGAGCCTGGTTCTTCACTCTGGCTGTAGGGCAGCAAACTAAAATTCCTCAGAGGAGCTTTATTTTTCTGCACCCCAAGTCATTTAAGGTGCATTATGCCACTGAATTTGCTACAGCTGCTGGAATTACTGCACAATACGCTGCCAACATGTGCAAAAATCAACACCAGTAAAAGTGGTGCAAAAGCATTTAACCCATTTTAAAATGTTGTGCGCACGTGCCCCTCATTTCGTCTACACACGGTTTATGTTTTAAAATTAAACACATCACAAAGATGTTTGAACTCTATCTGAGCATGCTGTTCCCCTGTCTGTAACAGTTGATGTTATTATAGACCGATATGCAGGACTAAGGAAGACTTCTCTCTATGTGCACTGTGCCCCATTTGGTGATTCAATAAGGAGGCAAGTAAGGATATCAAAATCTGTAATATCTGGGGCATTTTTTATTACTGTACTACCTGGGAACTCAAATACACTAATGAATGTGTTCTCCATTATCACGAATAGCTTACATGACAGGAAAATTTAAAAAATTAAACTAAACATCATCCAGCATCTCACATGTGATCAACATCTTACAGGTAGTCTGTGGTAGAACTTGGGAATAAAACCTAGATCTTCCAATTTCATTGTTTTGCAATGCTTTCATTGCAAAGCCATCCTTCTTTTACCCTTCCATTCTAGAACACTGAGACAATGTTTGTGACACGTCATGCATACGTAGATAAACTATAAAGGTGTGCATAGAAGGTTGGGCATATAAATGTTATTTCAGAAGGCCACTGTTCACAGCCGTTATTCCTTGCAAAAAATATAAACTGAAATTTTATCCTAGATTGCAATAAAGGAGCATAAAATTAAACCTACTGACCAGTTGCTACAGTAACACAATGTCTCCATATATTCATTAGGGAAGGAAGTAACAGAAATATAAGAAATTAGGTTACTCTTTCAAATACAAAACAAAAAATACTCCATTAAAAACAAAAGCACATTGACCAGAGCATAGACTTCAAAAGAAAATTAAAAACAAAAAGGCAGACATTCTTTAAAGAATACCCTGACACAACGGGAAATAGTGTATATATTGCTTAGCAACCTTTTGCTATTCATATTGGGAAAACCCAGAAGCACAAACTCCTATGGTACAAACAAAGCTTGGTATTGTGTTCCCAGCTTTCCAACTTGGTTACCCATTTTCTCTCTCCATTTTCGTTTCATGTTTTTCTTCAAAAATGTGCCAGCGGCCCTACATTTCTCACTTGCAAGAGGCTTTCCAGAGCCAACAAACTCCTTGCTTTTAGCAAATGTTGCTATTCCAAACAAGTTCCCAGTGCTCCTAATTGAACTGTCACTGCTCATGCTGTTCACATCATTTTACCCAGTTCATAGAATCAGTGGGGATATGATTCCCTTGAATAATTTCAGTATGAGGAGTTATTCTAAAGAGGAACAGAAAGAAGCGAATGATGAGTTGGAAGCTGTTCACTAATAATAAATAAAACTTGTTAAATTAAGAAAACCCAAAAACTTTCAGTCTTATTAACTAAAGAGTGTAGATTCTTTTACTTCTGGTGGACTAGTGTCTGGACAGTTTTAGAGAGACAAAGAAGTATAAGGAGAATTGCAGAGTCCTTTCTGGCTTACTGGCAGAAGTTTGTTGCTAGGTGAATAATGGGTGCTATGGCATCCTTTAAAAGGAATGAGTCAAGCTGTGCTGCCAACACAACCTTGCTACCCTTCTCTCCACTGTCAAACTTTTCTTTCATGCACTCTGTGAAAAAGATGAGAGTTCTCTAGTTTATAACTGTTCTCTTCTTAGTTCCAGCTTCAAGCCAAGCAGCTGTCTGGCAGCACTGTTTTGAAGATGTCACTTCACCACTGACTTCCCATGTAATAATTTCATGTGACTAAAGAATGCTAACTGAATCCCACCTGGGGGAGAATAGTTACAGTCAAACTCCAGTGAACAAGGGTCAGACAGCAGTTGTAGGCACAAATGGAGTCTTATCAAGGCCTAGGGCCTGTTTTTTGGAACATGCAACTTTAGAGGCTGTCAAATAGGAAATCAATCATTTCACACGCTAACCAAAAAGGTTATTCCAACATCGTTTTAAAAAAACTCTGTATCTTTCACATTAAGAGTAGATGCGTCTTAATCACTATAATCCAGAGTCATCCTGAAATATCACAGGAAAGAACACCACCAAACTATTTCCAGTCATTTGTCTGTGTCTCCTGCATTCTGTAAAAGCTCAAGGAAAATGCTTCCCAACTAGACTATTTTACTGACAAATATCAAATAAGAAATGACAACCCCTCTAGTTGTATATTATTTTTTTCTAAAGCACTTATCAAATTGCTAGATGTGCTGGTAGAACCTACATATTCATCCACCAATCTGTTGTCTAACCAAATTTTCTGTTGGTGCCCATCACTATAACATCTCAGCAGAATAGCTAAGGATATAAGCTACAAGAAGATATATAAATATAGAAGTTCCTGAACAAACCTAAAATACAACTAGAAAAGTAAACTGAAAGCTGGAAAATTAGTATGGCATAGGGCTTCACCCTTCAGAATATGATTATTAGGCCAGAACAATTGCTTAAAGATTCCCGTTGTCTTTTATTATGTTAGGTATGTGAGAGCTAGAACCACACAGCGAGGACATCAGGGCCACATGCAGACATTACACTTTTACCAGTATAAGTGAATGAAAACCAGTATATACCCATAATAGAACAGAAATTTGGCACACAGTGGTTTAAAAATGGTGACACCTGGTCTAAGATTTGCCCCTCCACCCCTGCTAGAGCGAATGTGTGTTCTATTCTCTACCAAACTAAACTATATCACTTACAGAAAACCGCCTTGGGCTTTTTGAATATCTATACCTAGCCCTGATGTTTATGAATTTAAATTTAAAATGGACAAGTTACCATTTTCTAGATATGTCTAGTGTGGGAGAGGAGATAGACTTGATGAACCTATGGGTATTTCCTTCTAAATTATTCTCTGTTCTCTTCATCAGGACTAATAGTGAGAGTGTTTCTTAAGGACAGTTTCAAAATTCAAAAACAAAGGATGTCCAGATATCTGCAAAATTAATGAACTACATCCACCATTTGCTGGCTTCCTTTTCCTCATATCTGGTCCTGTCTCTCTGAAGATTCAAAGCTCTTTGTTCTTCCCCTCAGTATCTCTTTATTTTAACAAAACTAGCTCTGAAGAAGTGCTGAAGACCAGAACATGTTAAAATGAATTTACTGTAAATTAGCAAATTAGTTCACTTAGTTGCACAGTGCTTTGCAGGTAAAAGTATTATATTTCATTATTGTGAGGTAGGAAAAGGATCCTGCTTATTTCACCGTATAAAAGATGGCCATTGAACGGAAACCTCCCAAACAGATATTTAGCCTTCCCTCGGTGGAGTTAAACTTCAGGGTTCACTTAGTACTGATGAAAACCTTAGAAGAATAAAAATTACAAGAATGGGAACTGAAAAACTTCGCTGACCAAGTAGATATATTGAAACGGGGAACAGGAAAGAGCATTTGCAAATATATATTTTCTTGCAGCACACACCTCCCCTGCTTTCCCTTGTGCACCCCTCACAAGCACTTTAAGGCATTTGCAAAATTGTCTTCCATAATGGCAATATGCAGTGCTTCAGAAGAATGTGAAAGGATTTTTAAAAGACACTTGGGCAACTGTGATTTTCTCTGGGAAAAAAAAAAGTTGGGGAGGGAGTCTGTACTGAAACCCATTTTAAGCAGCTTATACTCTAATAGAATACTTTTCTCTCAGCACATGCCATTTAAAAATCCAATTGTGTAAGCCCCCTTCATATGCAGAAGTCTCATTCAGTTGTCTACATAGGAGATGCAGAATGCTGGTAGTGGTCCAGCTTATTAGCCTTTTAGTCCCCATTTTTTTTCCTTAACTATACATGCAGATTTCACAAGTTTTCTGTGGAGCCAAAAAAAAAAAAAAAATCAAGAAAAGAAAAGAAAAGAAAAGATCTAACACTATTTATTTTTAACAAGGAAACCCTGAGAAACACAGAGATATGCTGTTCCAGTACATGAAACTTTATTTCTGGCAAATAACATTCATTGTTAGCAATGGTTACACTTCAAGGTCACTGCCCCAAGAGTCTCAAGTTTCTTCTAGTTAGCAGTTTGGCAATCCTGTCTACCTATCTGTCTTTATTTATTGGTGAGGCAGAGGGTGTCAGAGAAGAAAAAAATAGCAGGATGATAATATTTAAAGGATGTCAAGGGCTTAAACATATGGTACTTTAGGTTTGCATACAGACACACTGTGGACTGTTGTAAAATGCCAAATTCAGTTATGGTGAAATGCCTTTTAGTTGTTCTTCCTCTGCTAAGTGCAAATACATAAATCACAATGAAAGCAAGGAACAATCTAAGAAGCTTATCCAACCAATCCTCACCTTGATCTCTATATAGCTCGTGATATTTTTCTGGTACAATTTAATCCACTCCATCCTATTACTGAACTGGCATAATAGGTACACTACAGCAGGGTGGTCTGTATCTTTAGGAACCTGGGTCCAATCAGCCCTGTTTCTTTATCAAGAGACGGGGTCAGGTAATGCCTATTTGACAGAGAGAGAACAGTAGCTGGAAGAAGAATTGCAGTAAAGAGTCGTTTGGCTCCTGTAACTGTCTCTGAACAGAGTTATATCATGTATGGGTTTTATTTAAGTTAATTGACCTTTCCCCTAAGGGAAGAGCTTGAAAGAGATCTGGTACACTGTTTACATCTTCTGGGACAATCCTAGGGATTCATCCTGTCTCCTTGCCTCACTCCTTAGCACCACTAATGCCATTTTTTTCCTGTCCCTTTTTTTGTGCATGTTCCATTCCCCCTTCTCATTTTTTAAAAGTTATAGTTTCATGTAGGGTCGGAAGGGACCTGAGCAGATCATCAAGTCCGATCCCCTGCCATGGCAGGAAAAAGTACTGGGGTCAAATGACCCCAGCAAGGTGATTGTCTAGCCTTGTCTTAAAGACCCCCAGGGTAGGAGCCAACACCACTTCATTTGGAAGTTGGTTTCAGATCCTAGCCACCCTGACCGTGAAGTAGCGCCTCCTGATA
>NW_017728906.1:50729846-50731255 GCF_001723895.1 Crocodylus porosus | reverse complement strand
CCTGTACATGTGCAGCAAAGTGGCTTCGACACACTGTGAATTACAGTGCATGAGAACAGACTTGGGTAATTGATTGAGTCTGGTGAAACATGGTAATTACCACACTCCAGCAGATTCCAGTAGCCCGTGAATCAGTGTCCCTGGCCTGAAAAATGATGAACTGCAGTTAAAGCGCCCTGCTAAATGTTCTGTGCACTTTAATTAGAGTGGCTCTTGGAGTTGCTCTAATTAAAGTACCCTTCCCCCCCATACACACACACACACTCTCTCTCTCTCTCTCTCTCTCTGTCTCTCAGAGTACGTGTATAAACACCCATACTGCTTAAGCAGGGGTGGATCCAGGGGGGAAGGGTGCAATTTCACCCCTCACCCCCTCCTTTGATTACTGTCCAACTTAAACTTTAATAGTAACTGCGTGGGGGGGGCGGGGCAGCAGCATTTCTATTCAGGTAGTGCTGAGACGCAACTGATTTAATAATTCATGATTCTTGTTAATCTCTCTGCACTCCACAGGTGTGAAGAATAGACCCTCTATTCTTTTTAATTGTCTTGATTTTTCAGACTATGCTTTCTTGTGCAATTTTGTTGCCAGCCATTCCTGTTAAGGTCTCTCTTCTGTTTTACAGCCCTGCAAACTGTTTTTAACTCTAGCTATAAACCTCATCTCAGGTGTGGTAATATTAACTCAGGTGTAGAAATGACTGACAGTACTGAAGGCACTGTCAAGATGCTCAAAGTGGTTAGATTTTGTTTTACAAAACTGAGTAAGAGATGTACATTTACCTATAACAACTATGGGAGTAGTGATACAATATCCTTTTAGTAGTTTTTTGGCCTAGTGTATTGTGTTCTTTAAAAACTACACACTCAAATGCACACACAGAGTAGCAAATCAATGCACAACAATAGCTATATTTGTTTTATGCTTTGATCTTAAACTGAAGAGTATAGTGCTAGCCCCCTACCTACCATATTAGCAAAGCTTCTAGGTTCTCTTGAATTGGGAAAAAATGTATTGTTATATACAGTGATGTGCCACACTATCTTCAGCCCCTTTTCAAAATCCTAGATTTGCCCATGGCTGCTTGTATATACCATGGGATTTAATTTGGTTTAGTTCTCACTAAATTGAAACTGTGGGTTTTTTAAAAGACCACTTAAATTTAGGGAGAATTAAACCAAACTAAACCCCTGTGGCATGTACACAAGGGTTGGGGCCTGATCCTTACCTGCTTCTTTGGCAGCAGTGGGGTGGGGGGGTGAGCTGCCAGCTGGCTGAGCGGTCCCTGAGCTGTGTGGGGACCCCCCCAGATGGCACCTGCCTAATGGCACCCAGCCCAGGTGGTCCCAGGGGCCACTGCAGCCATGGAGGGAAGCACCAGGCCCCCACACAGCTCAGGCAGGCATGC
>NW_017728906.1:50719761-50729746 GCF_001723895.1 Crocodylus porosus | reverse complement strand
CTAATGGCACCCAGCCCAGGTGGTCCCAGGGGCCACTGCAGCCATGGAGGGAAGCACCAGGCCCCCACACAGCTCAGGCAGGCATGCAGGCAGGCTCTGGGGAGGAAAAAAAAAGATCAAACTCATTGCTTTTTTTTTCCTTCAGTGGAGCCTATTTGCATGGGGCTACCGCCACAGTGCCCAAGCTGTATGGGGCCTGCTGAGCCCCAAGCATATCAGCTTTCAGTGCCCCGTGCACTGCTGCAATTTCTTAGGTAGCAAACGAAAAGACCTCGGAGATGTTTTATCCAGCTATGTACCACAGTCATTTAAAGAAGAATACTCCACCAAGTGTGCAAACAGCAATGCCATTAAAGCGGTGCAAAAGGGCATTTTAGCCGCTTTAAAGGCCAATTTTGTGGTGTGTACAAAAGCCCTAGTGACTGAGTCTGCAACATGATTGCTGCTTCAGCAACTGAGTTCAGGAGGTGAAACTGTGGAATCAGGGTTATGACCAGGGACTTCAAGGAGCCACCAGTTGCTTTGCCTGAAGCTGCTGGAGCACACTAATAATAACAATTGGAGTCTTTCCAGGACCATGCAGTTTTCTCGACTCCCACTGCACCTCTTTGAAGTTCTGTACCTTAGCTCAGTCTTAATCATCCCACCGTCCCTCCCCTCTGCAAACACTAGCCTAGTAGGACACGGGATGTAATTAATCTTTTTCACTCTATTATAAAAATATGTTTTGCATTTCTGCCATCTGCATGGTCCAAAGTGCTTTCCAGACATTAATCTATCAAAGACAGAAATACCCAATTACCTGTGGGGGCACATTTCTCACCAGACAACCACTCTCTCTCCAATCTCTCAGTCCTGATCCTGAAAGGAAATTTACAAAACACTTCTCAGAGATGAACCTATGAACTTCACTTCATCAGCCTCCTGGATGCTAAAAATCATGGACTAAATATAGACATTGGATTTATGACACATTATAACTGCCTGACATCTGGCACCCCAGGTATTTCTCCACTATTCATTCCCCTTCTGTCCCCTCGACCCAGCCTGTCTCTCACCCATTGACTCCTAAATCTACATGTTCACTGACTGCCTGTCTTGTATGCAGACCACCCCAGCCTCTGGCTTCTTCACTTTTTATTCCATCCAGGAAGAGCACACACCAACTGCTGTAACTTCCTCAGCCTGAAGAAGGGTTGTTGAACCAAAAAGCTTGCTTAAAAATTGGTTTTCAACTATTTAAGTAGTCTAATAAAAGATATCAGATTCACCCAAAGAACCTTGTCTTCCAGATATTAACTAATTAAAACCTTTCAACACCTCTGTCTAGTAACAGAGGAATACAGTGGGATTACTTCATCAACCAGCCACATTTGGGGTAGAACCTATCATTTCTTTAACAGTACACAAACACTGACCAAGAGTGTTTCAGGACAGGAAGTAAAGGACAGTGTTTGATTGAAACTGCAGGGATATTTACAGACAACATGTATTATTAAGCTGCAGACAGAACATGATTTTCTAACTTGAAATCTGCATTGAATCTAAAGGTTAAAACTTGTCTTAGAAACAGAGCAAAGTCAAGACTGAAATAGTAAAAAAGATATTGAGCTGACTCCATTTTCTACACAACTGTATTTCTTTGGTTTTATTCATCAGTAGGGGTATGCTGGTTAATAAAAAACATAAACAGCAAGAAAAACAGATGTCTCTCAAAACAACAGCAATCTTTTAATAATTAGTTAAAACAAAACTTTAATATAAATTACTCTGGGAGAAGTGGCATTTTCTCTCCCACATTCTAAATACTTTTACTATCTTTTATGTCCCTCTTTTGCTCATTTATATCTGGGATTTCTGCCAAGCTTGCAGTGAAATAGGACTCTTATGACTAGGGCTGCCTGTTGCTGTATCAAAAAAAATACTTTTACTACATACCAAATAGATGGATGCTCTCTCTCTAAACTCAGTCTATTTTGTGGAAACCTCCACAAGCAGTAGCTCTCATTTGTACACATGCCAAAGGGAAAGTTACCCAATTAATGCACAGTGTAACCTCATCAGGAAAACCTTTGCGTTTTAGTTGTTCTTCCCCCTCCCCCTTTTTTTCAGTCTCCTCTGCAGTGTGTTTCAGGACCAGGATATGCAAGGGGGTGATTCTTCCCTATCCTGTACATTTTATAGCTGTATGCCACTCAAATACTTCTTTCTATGACTATGGACAAGAAGAGTACTTCAGTCAGGCACTAAAGAGGAATGGATTCTCTCTTACAATGCATTGGCTTTACTTCAGGTACCTTAGCAAAGCAAACTCATTTAAGCAGCCTTATGCTAAAAATAAGCAGAGACATAGTTTTGTCTGCTCAAAACAACTAAAAGAGATCTAGCAATCACCAAAAGGTGCTGTTGTTATTTAAACTATGGTAGCCTGCCAAATATGCTTGAAACTTTTGAAAACGTAGGGGAGATGCAGTCCCAATGCCAAACATTTCAGAATCTAAAAAGATAAAAAAATTAAAAACATGGGAGAAAAAGAGGTAAGACTTATAGCTGGATTGTTCTTTCTGATGAGGTACTGCCCAGGGTGTACCACCCAGGAGTAGCCCAGGGTGCCATTGTGCCCCCAGGGAAACCTTTTTGGAAGCAGTCAGCTCTCTACTCTTCTAGCAAGTTGTAGCACTCCCATTCCCTGTTGGCTCATCCTTGCTGACCAACACTTTGCAAATGGGACAGCACCAAGCCTCTATCCGCTGACTGTCACGCAACATTGTGACTCCATCACCATGTTCTGGACTGGGAAAGTAACTGACTGCTATATGCTGAACAAGTAGAGTACATCATCTAGTCACAGTGCGTGTGGCAAGAATAAGCATGTTAATCATATGGAACTAATCACTGCTCTCCTCAATCCTGTCGCGTCCGATGACCAGTGTACCCTTGACCTGCGAGCCTGGGTTGGCACGACCGGCTGGACGCGGGTGGGGTAGGTAGTCGGACAGGTGGGTACTAGCGGCGGGTTGGAGTCAGGAGATTTTAAAATGCATTGGTTACATAAAAAGTTTATTTTACTTACACCACAGGAGATTGCAGTGTAGGAAGGAAGTTGTGGTCATGCAGTGTAGAAAGAGAAGTTGGTTTATTCAGCTCAGCATGCAGATATTTTTGTTGCACAGATTACAAACTGCGTGGTGCAGATTTTAAGCAAAGCATACAGGTAACTTCTATCTGAAGACTTTCGTGAGCTCTTGACGAGAACGGACGAGCTGGCAAAAACGAATACACCTGAAAACTTTAACTGTCGGCGGGAAGAGGTCAGCAACTGGCCAAATCGCTGACTATGTCTCCTGGGTGTGTGTGGAGATCTCCACCGAAGGCAGAAATCTTTCTAAAATTATAGTTTGCAGGGTGGCCTATTACAACACGCCAGGCATGAATAATTACAGGACTGCCAATCATGACTGTGAACAGACTGTGTGTTCTTAGGTTTCATGTGAGATTGACTGCACATGTGTTTTACATTTAAGTTGGGGGGGGGGGCGTTGGATACAGAACCATAATGATGAAATATGTTATGTTAGCCTTTGACCTTTTTGCCATTGGCATCTGAAACCAAAGATTTTTCTTTGACAAATCCCTCCCTATATAACCAGCCCTTCTTTTGTTTCCCTTATAATGATTTTTATGCTCAGTTCAAATGACCTTACATATATCAGTCCCCCATTCAACCGCTTCTTCCATTCACATAACCGAAAGACATAAATAAATCAACAATTAGTCACATAGTTTCTTACTGATATTGTAGAAGAAATGTAACTCAAGAAGAGATTTAAATGAGTGGAGGCCACTGGTATAACTTAGGGAGAGCAGCCCATTTTCAAGGCAAGTTGGAAAGAAGCAATGGACATAGTCATTGTGAGAGAAACCAACAAAGAGTCCCTAGAAGATGACACCACTGCCAAAAGACAGTGGACACAAATTGTATTTCCCATATTCTTCCACTTCCTACAATCACCTGGCTCTACCATCATACTGATAGTGTCAAAACCTACTTGACATGGACTCAAGAGAGAAAAGCGAAAACGGGAGAGAGAATGCTCTAACAGAAATTTCCCTCAGAATGAAATGGAGTGCCATACTTAGCGACAGTGATGAATGCTTCTGCATGTAGGATTATACTGGTCGCCACATTTTAGATAAGGAAGAAACTTCCTCCCAAACTCAACATGCTGATATGAAGCTCAGCTTTTCTATCTCCTCCTTGATTTCAGGGACTTGTTAAGAGTTGGAGACTGTTAACACTTCTTTATTCTTTGTTCCCTGTCTTTTGTTGCTACATTAAATTTGTATTTCATGTGACGTCAGAAACAGCAACAAGAACAGTAGAAAAAAATAAAATGGTAATAAATGAAAACTAAAGAGTCACTTTTCAAGTCTATTAACTTTTAGGTTCACATTTATAAATGGGTAACAACAATGTCGCATCTCAGGAAGACCCAGCAGCCTATACTGAGGAAACAATAGTAATGTGGCAAACCACATCTTTCTTCAGAAAGATACTGAAATAACTTGTATATTTAAAAATTATTCTTTCCAATTCTCCACAGGTGTTGGGACAGTGCAATTTACCCTGCTAGGGATATGGCTTAAAACTGTCTTCAATTTTTATTTTTATTTTTTTTTAGAGAAAGAGGTATACCTACTGTGCAAGGTTTGATCAAAGATCTCTTAAACATTTAGAAAACTTTTTTTTTTTTTTAACTCAAGGTGTCCACCTGCTCTGTCTTCCCTACTGGGGAAATCTTGCAATCCTATAGACAGCAACTGCCCCAGGAATGAGTGAACCGTTCTCTTCAGATTTGCTAACATACATAGAGGTAGCATGTGAGTTGATCTATTTTCTTTTCTAGTAAAATCCCCACTCCAGAAGTTCTACAAAATTCCAGATACGAGATGCTTATGTTATTAGTAATATCCTGAGCGCTATTTTTTAAAACATTGTATAGCTTTCTTTAGAGACCATATAGGACTGTTATTATCACCAACATAAATAATTAAGACACCAGTTCCTACACACCAGATTTTACACCCACATACTTCAGCTGAGTAGAAATGGAACTTCTTCTATTCATAACACTGAACACATCCAGGAATCAGAGAATAAGAGGTTACTTATTGTGGCAGATTTACCTGTTCGAGCCCCGGCACATCCCGGGCTTGAGAATTGTCAATGCTGATTAGTGGATCTACCAATCGAGGAAGAGCAGGGAGGAGCTGAGACCACCCCTTTCACATAAGGAAGGGGTGAGGGAGCCCTGGACCAAGTTCGGACCTGCAAGCTGCAGGTCTGCTGGACTTCATAGAGGTAGAGCCCCCTGAGGGTATAAAAGGAGTGGCATGAGCCATATACCTTCTTTGCCCTACAGTACTCAGATTGGTGCACAGGGATCAGGCTCTGGGAGCCGTGTCAACAGCTTGAGCCTGCATCCACAGCAGGGAACCAGACAGAGCAGTGTGCAGACTGGCACATGGAGAGCTGGTCCTGGGAGCAGCTTGAGGTTGCTCGGGCCCCACACGGTGTGCAGAGTGGCATATGGAGAGCTGGCCCTGCGAGCAGCTCAAGGCTGCTCCGGTTAGCCCCGATGTAATCTGGATAACCAGAGCCCCATAGTGTGGCCTGGCCAAAGAACTAAAAGAGCCCCAGAGCCTAGAGCAGGGCCCAGGAAAGGGGAGGACCAGGCATACCAGGTAAACCCAGCCAGCAGCATCTAGATCCCTACCCCCCCACTCCCGAGAACTGGAAGATCCCTCGGTGCCCAAAGTGGGGCACAGGGCCAGGTGGAGAGGTCTCAGCATGAAGCAGATAGTGCTGGTTGGGCCTCCAATTGAGCAGAGGACCTGATGCCCGGTCAACAGCTCCCCAAAGAGAATGCTAAGTTGCTGGTGGAGTTGGGTCCCACAGGGGAGGCATTCCTGAAATTAGGCACCCCACCCAGAGGGAAGCTGCAGGTGAAAGCTTCCATCCCAGCTAGACCCAGCTAGGAGGGGAAGCATCCCTTGCTAGCTGGAATCCAGGGTTGAACGTGCCTTATATCATGTAAAACTGTGCCTTATATTTTGTAAAACTGTTAATCATAATTATGAATATGTTGTACAGTGTGTTATGGGATTGGTGTAGCTTTGTATAAATGGCTTCTCATTGCTACACTGCATGTTCACACTGTTCCCCTCTCCCCCTTCCTTTTCTACCTGGTTGTAATCTGCCAATAGTTCCTCTGAACCATCCATTGACCCAATTTACCTGGTTCACCCGTCTGGGTATCCGCCCCTCCTCCTCACACAGGCATCCTGAGGACTCACTAGTTGTGCCAGGCCTCTGTAGGGCACAGGGTTGAGAAGGCCATCCTCAAGATGGGTTGCTCTTGGGACAAGAAGTCCCAGGAGGAAGTTCCTATATACTTACCTATATATATATATTGGATAAGAATACTATGTATATTATGATTCAATAAACTGTAAATAGTTAAGAGCATTGGCGTGGAGTTGACTTTATAGAGGAAAGAAGGTCCTGAATTCAAATCACTGGTGTCCCTCTCACAGCACTGTTTCTTGCCTCATCTATCCCTTCCAATTGAGGATGAGCACACCCGCGGGTGTTCCTGAGCTACATTATAATTCTGAAGAGGTATGGGAGCCAAACATTTAAGGTAATTTCCTACAACTCTAAGAGGTGTGACTTTGAGCCTTGCTCCAAAATCATGCTGAATACCAGCCCCAGTTTATCCAGCAGTAAATAAGTACCTGGTCATTTGGGCTGGGGAGACATGGGCAATCAGTTGTGCTGCTAACTACATCGTTCATTAGTGTGCTGTTACCTCAAGAAACGGGTGCACCTAACTCTGCTAGCTCAGTGGACTGCTGTACTCAGGTTAACACCAGATCTACATTTTCAAAGCTTCATACAAGTTCAAAGCTTGTAAATTAATTGAGCACAGTGAGGCAGGTAACTGTTTTATAAGCATTTTCCTCCTAAGTAAATACCCCAGAGAGGCAACTTGCCCAGTAGCATAGATAAAATTTGCTATTCAAACTGCATCTAAAGAAATGTTTGCATCTGTGAGTAATTCACAAAAAAACTTTAGAGTTTTGGTTGAAAGTGTAGAGTCCAGATAATACACAGAAACAATTGTGCATTTTATTTGTAAAGAAGTCCAATCCTTGAAAAAACATCTGGTGCTAAACTAGCTGGGGGAAAAAAAAAAAATCAAGATGGTGTCATCCATCAGCCAGTTTCCAAACCACAGCAAGACAGCAATCAACAGCAATTTAACTTGCAAAGTGTCTTTCAAGCACTATATTTGTTCCCCAGGTATTTCTTGCTAGCTGAGCTAGGTATTGAACAGGAGAATACTTCTTATTTATCTTCTTATTCCTCCTCTTCCTTATGCTTTGGTCTATAACCTTCCTTTAACAAGTCCTTGCCTTCCTAACTAAGGATTTTATATTACTGTATATATTCCTGTCATTCCCATAGTAATAGCCACAAAAACCACTCAGAAGCATTTTTAAGTCTATGAACTGACAGGCTTATGGGCTAAGTACAGACAGTTAAAAAATCCAAGACTGAATCAATTCAGTCTTTGCAGATTAGTCTAAATTGCAGAGATTAAACCAAGAAGCAAGTGAACAGACACACACTTTTGATTCAGGTAATGCAGCCACGTGCCTACAGTGGCTCAGGCCAGACTTCCAGCCACTGCCAAAGGGCAGGAACTGAAGCTCCAAGGCTTTTGCCCCCACTCCCTGTTTGAGTGCAGGGGGTGTGGGCAGGCCTCAGCCTGGGGTGGAGGCCAAGGGGAGGTGTGCTTTAAACCCAACATGTCTCATATGAGACCCCAGCCATTTTCAAATGAAGCATTCATTAGCGTTCTAGTTTTTTTGTATGTCTTTTTGTCTCAGACCAACACGGCTACCACATATACCCCTGAAAAATGGTAGATACCAAATTGTAGCCAATTTTGGATTTTAAACTTCATTACAGAACAACAAGGAAGTTTTTTTACCTCCCTGCCTGCCATCTGATACCTCCAGGGAAGGAATTCTACCTGATCAACACATCAAAGAACTACTTAACACAGCTTGCACTCTCATGGACCTGGAGGGACTACCTTCCATCATCAGCTCCCTTTGTGTAAAAATCAAATTTATTTCCTACCTATGGAGACTTTTTACCATCTTGTACCATCTACACTTTTCCCAGAGCCTGACAAAGAGACTTTGATCCTGAAAGCTTGCAGAAAAGGATAATTTTCTTGCTATTTTCCAGTTGGTTTAATAAAAGGTATCATTTGGTAAGGTGTGTATCCTCTGCTGGGCCCATCCTAACCAAACTGTCACAGAGCAGCGTTTATGGGGAGAAACAGAGGTAGCCTTCTGCCACAGGGGCACTTGAACTAAAGCTTGTTGAATGAGCTTTAGTTCAAGCCATTTTGAAGCACGGGATGCTGAACACACATGACACCCTAGGCACTTTAATTACAGCGGCTCTCAGAGCTGTTCTAAGTAAAGTGCTCCCCTCTACACATGTCTAGATGCCCTCTGTGATGGTTAAACATATTTCCAACCCTACATTAAAAAAAGTGATGTAGGGTTAGAATAAGAAAAGTTAATTTAGTTAACTGATATCTCCCCTTGAAAGTTATTTGCATGAACAGCTTGAAAGGTATTTCAGAAAAAATAAATAGGTTCCTATTCAATACCTACAGAAAGCAATGAGATATAGTACCCCAAGTAATTAGGCACTCAAGTCTCAGTAGAAATCAGATAGCTACCTATTTCATGCTCCTTTGATGACTGAAGACCAAATATGGTGCCTAGATATAATTAAATGGTGAATATAAGTTCATCATGACTTTATGATAGGAAATAATCCACTAGTGGTCAAGGCTGGGGGCAGGAGTGGGATGTGACGGGAGAGCATGAGAGAGAAATTAATCTAAATTAAATGATAAATCCAAACCAAACTGCTGGATCTAAATTCTAAAGGTTCATCCACATTTCATATCTCTAATATTAATATAAGCAGAAAGAAACCCCTTGGTTCTAAACACATGAAACACCAGAGCTGGAGACTGGTTTAAAATCTAAACTGCCCTAAGGTCTCAGGTTAGTTTAGGTTCAGCCAATTAGACAGGTCTGAGTTGTGAACTATGATTTAAATCATGATCAAAATAGAGGTTCAGATTTGGTTCTACACAGACATCACATTCAAGTGTTTTCCATGCACAGCTCGAAGCAAAAAGAAGAAAAAAAAACCTGAACAAATCCTATTTTGTCACAAGAAGTAAAAGCCTTTGAGAAGAAGAGATAAAGTAATGATCTGGCTGCCAGATCTTGCTGCTCTTGTGGCAAAAATTTGTACTTGAATGGATTTAGCAATGTCCTGGACTGAAAATTGAAAACAGTGTCTCTTTCCTAGGATTAGGACTAGGCAGAAGATGGTTCAGATAAATGAAAGTAGGACAAAAGATTCAGGATTAGTAGGGGCAGGGGGAGAGAGAGAAGTATATGTGTATATACTGAATATGCTATATTCAGTACATACACATATACTATATATAGTATATAGTATAGATCTTCATTGCAGAACAAAAAAGAAATGTTTTGCCTCCCTGCCTGCCGTCTGACACCTCCAGGGAAGGAATGCTACCTACCTGATCTACACATCAAAGAGCAACTCAACACAGCTCACAAAGACACCCTCATGGACCCAGAGGGACAGACTTCCATCTTCAGCTCCCTCTGTGCAAAAATGAAGTTTATGTCCAACCTATGGGGACTTTTTACCACCTTGTACCATCTATATTTTTCCCGGAGCCTGACAAAGGGACTTTGATCCCGAAAGCTTGCAGAAAAGGACAATTTTCTTGCCATTTTCCAGTTGGTCTAATAAAAGGTATCATTTTGGAACCAAGAGCTCTAGTTTTTT
>NW_017728906.1:50711555-50719471 GCF_001723895.1 Crocodylus porosus | reverse complement strand
AGAGATTACATAGCTGTAAGCCAGACTTCCTGCTGCAGAACATTTTTTGGCCTTAAAAATTTCTTATGGGGTCACAGAGAGTATAGAGGATTAATGTTGCAGTACCCATTAACCAGAGTAAAATCAGAGAATATTATAATACATATATATTTGTTATTTAAAGTAGCTGAAGATGCTAATCTGGCAGGAGATAGCAAAGGGAGAGATGGAGGATGTACGGATGCAGAAGATTTTAAGAGATTCCCGTCTAAAATGATATCTTATTAATGAAACATCATCTGAGAGAGATTGAAAAATCCTCCATCTTTTCTGCAGTTAATGAGGGAATCAAGGAAAGAAAAAGCAAGGTAGGCTATTAAAGCACTGAGCTACAATCTCCAACCAAAATCCCTAGCAGGATGATGGAATTGGAAGAAGAAAGGACTCGTGGTAATGAGATGTCTAACCCTGAAGGATCAAATGAGAGCTAGAAGAGTTGGGTTGATTCCAGAATGTTACTGTGAAATCAGAGGCCAGATTATGGTCAACCACATGATCAACTAATTACTCCTAGGTCTAGTAAAAATTATGGCAGGGGATGGGGAGAAGTTAAATAAATGAAATGACATTCATAGATTTTATGGCCAGAAGCATCATCATCTGTTCTGAATTCCTTCATAACATAAACCACTGAATTTCATGCTGCCATTTCTGCATCAGGTCCATAACATCTTTTGGAGCTAAAGGATTTTGTTACAAAAGATGTATCTGCTCTTAAATTAAACACTTCATGGGCGAAATCCTGGTTCCATACAAGTAAATGCAAAACTCCCATTTACATTTATACAATGGGTTTGAAAGAACATGAAGGATATTTTTCATCAAGGGTTTAATATATTCTTGAAGAGCAAGACTGGTTTCAAGATAAACTCTTTTTAAGAACTGCAGCAGTATACAGAAACATGTAAGAGAGTTTCTGTTGTTCTCTGGTTTTAGTTTGTGCCCATGAAGTGCTTTTAGCTGCTTTCATTTACCTTTCCATCATGCAGTGACTCCAAAAAAAATGCTCAAACACTGAACACAGCACAGAGGAAGCATAGCCTGTCTATATTTCCTGGAGGAAACATTCCATAAAGCACAGGCTGCTAAACAGAGAGTGACGCTTGTGCTTTCAGAATTATGTTTTGCACTGCCTAATGATATTCCAAAAAACCTCCCACAGTTCTGACCTGGAGTATAACCAGAGTGAGGTAGTTTAGCCTTGTTGCTCTGAACTCAGAAGCAGGTAGATTTGCACCTTATAAACTAGGGGTGGGCAAAGTATGGCCTGCAGGCCATATCCAACCTGCCAATTGATCCCATCTGGGTTGGCAGCTGCTCCAAGGAACCTGAGGAGAGAGGGCTGCACCCTGTGCCACTCTGCTGCAGCCAGGGCCAGGCCAGGATATGCAATGCAAGATTCCCCCACCCTCATCCTCAGCTTCCTGTTGGTGCTGCAGTTGCACAGTACTGGCACCATGACAGCTGGGTCTGCAAGGGATGGGGCACGATGTAGCATGCCAAGTAGGTGTCCTGCCTGCCCACGCATGCTAGCCATTGTGGGCACTCGGCCCAGGGCAGTTGTCCCCAGTGTGACATGGTTGCAGGGACTCATCATGGCAGGCAGGCAGGATGGCTACTTGGCACATTGCATTGTACCCCATCCCAGTGCCAGGACTGTGCAGTGCCAACAGGAAGCCGCGTAGGGGGAAGGGGCGGATGCTGGGGGACGGAAGGGTCTTTGCTCTGTGTGGATCAGTCTGCCCCAGCTACAGCACAGCCGGGCAGCACAAGCACAGCCTTCCCTTCTTAGGCTACTTACAGCAGCTGGAGGGCCAGTTAGGATCAGTTGGTATCTCCCTGCCACCCCCGGGCCTCAGCAGCTCACCAAAACTTAAGTGGTCCTCCAGCCTAAATAATTGCCCACTCCTGTTATAGACTAACTACATCAGAGATGTATAGCATAAGCTTTTGTGAGCTATGAAAGGACATGCACAGAGCAGTCTGTCAGATAGAAAGTGTTTTGAAAACAAGACAGGGAAGGGATGGGGAGGGAAGAGCCACACTGGAAGTGGCCAGTGTGAAGCCATGATACAGTGACCAGAGCATTGCTGACACCCTAAAAGGCATGTGTCATGGTAAGTTCTCACACCTCTGACCTTATATGTTAATGGTTTGTAGCATTCATTTCAAAAGTTGGGACATAACATCTTTGGGCATTTATACACATACATCTGTCTGCTCTGATGTTCTGGAGATCCAGTGTATCAAAACAGACTTGATTAATCAATTCTGCTCTGCATACGAGCTGAAGCGCCCAGCACTGTATAGCATACGTTTGCATAAATGGCGAAATGCTGATAGAGTGGTAGCAGAGCCCTTTTGAACTAAAACCCCTTTGATGTGTTTTAGTTCAAAAGCGTGCCGCCATTTTCTCAGCACTGACATCCATTTCACTGTTTATACAAATGCAAGGACCACAGTGCCAGGTGCCTTTAAAAGTACCCGGTGTTGCAGCACAAACATGTACAAATGCCCTATGTTTTACCCCTTTCTAATTCTTTCATAGCTGGTTGTGGAGGTCTGCTGAAATTTTTCATAATGCAGTTCTGTTTAAAAAAAGGTCTAATTTGTAATGTCCTGTGAGGTGATCACCAGGGGTATTGACCAGTTGGGATTTTCTAATGTTCTTCTGTACTTTGACTTAACAGGATTTCCTTTCAGCATGCTTAACAGTCAGAAACTAATGCATGCTATAACTCTTGTCACCACAGCAGTAAAAACCTTCCCTAGCTAGCTTCTGTACTTGCAGTTCATTGCATGTGTAATTAGGACTATCACTCTCTTTAATTGCCCCCTATTAAATTACCCCTTCTCATCAGATCTACTATTTTTCTTCTGGGACTTTTTACCTGCTGATATTGACAAAGAGTACTTGGGTGATCCTGCTGACACACAAGGATTGCAGGAATATTACTTGTGACTACCATTTCATGCTTCACCACATCTGTGCATCTCAAATCGTAGTACTAATTAACAAACAAGTCTCTTCTTCACCTGTTTGAGTCATATAAACCAAGGTACAGGCAGGCTGAGCACAGGCTAATAAAGCACTTTAGTATATTGCTAAACTGGTTAGGCTTCAACCTTATTTCAACTCCTTTGGGATCCAACCAACTCTACCATTTTGGTTTTTAGCTTTGGTTTTTAATTGTATGTGAATGCAAGAACTAACCTAATCCATCCTACCATTTACCCTTGTTACCTCCTTTGCAGCAGGCTGTTTCATACTTCAAGTGCTAATTAAAGTATCACTCCTATTGTAAAATGAACAGTGCAGTAATGTGCCCCTAGTTTCACAAGCTCACTAGGATGATATGCATTGCCACTGGTTTTTAGCCAAATACAGCCAATTATTTTTTTCACATGTATCCCCAGCATACATGTATCTGGATATCAGAGTAGAGTCATTTTAATCTCCTTTGCTGTTACCCTGAAGCAGCAAACAAATACCCTTCTCTTGGTTTGTAGCCATTAAAAATGCTTTGCACTTCTATAGTTCCACATGTTAAAAAATCTGAAGATATTTTTTCAACTCTACTGAATTTAGTCTTTAAAATGACTTTTAAAAATGTTATTATTCTCATTTTAAGGATGCAGCAGCTGAAGCATAGAGAAATGATGGCTTGCTGTAGGTCATAGAGCTATTCTGAGACAGAGAAAGTGAATGTATGCACATTGGAAACAGAACTCAGATTTACAATCTCACAGTTCTGTGCTGTGGTTAGATAAATTATCCTCCTCCCATATCTAACACAGAAAAGAAAGATACTATGCTGCAAAAGGACACACAACATCTGACACTATAGTATTCTTTGCACTGTTTTCATTGTTACAAAAATAATTCTGGACAGTGAACTTCACAAGAGAGGGAGGATTTCCTTGTGTTTATGTCTACCATGAGTGTAATACCTGAAAAAATCAAAACACATCTTTGATAGTCATTATACTGCATTTTTTATTTCTCGTATCAGACAGAGGTGTACATAAGTATATGCTTTTGTGCCATCCTAGCTGTGAGGGTTTGGCTGGTATGTAGGTGGCCAGACCTGTGGGCAGGCCACGAGGTGCAACTAAGCAGTTAGTTGGGCATGCTTGATCAAAGGCCCTGACTCTAGCAAACTCATTTATTCATTTGTTGGGATTTTTTTGTTTCAATGTCATAAGAAGATAACAGCAGCAATAATAATTCATTACCAAAGGAGAAAGAAATTAAGATACTCAAAAAACCCCTTCTGGTCTCCACAGTACTCCATTCCTGGCATTACTGCATGTTAAATAAGAAGCCGCAACCTTCAACCAAGATTTTGACCCCCTCATATTGGAACACATGCAGGTATTCCAGGAACCCAATCTATGAACATGTGGCTTACTTTAACCCACGTGATCATAGATTGGGTTCCCACTTGTACAGACCTGTGGGTGCCTGGCCCATGCCAGGAACATTGTCTAAATAAAGAGGGATGGGGGAAGGGGCAGACGTGGTAACAGGTCTGTTAAGGGGGTTGATGGGTCTGAGGGGGAAGGCTGTCCTTTCAGGAGTGGAGGAGGCTGGAAGGCTAAAATAGCCTGGTCAGGGTGTAGGGCAGGGGCTGGGAGTTGAGGCTATTCTCCAAATGTGTATATAGGTTTGGTAAGATCAGGCACAGGTTAATCCGATCTATGCAGCAAACTTCCTTAGGTGAACTAAGTTAGATCAGGACAGCCATTTTTTCCCTGATCTAAACTCCCTGAACATGAATACCAGTTTGGCACCTAGTTAGGTTGATCTAAGTGTAACATCTGTACATAACCTTAGATGCACAGATAGCAAACAGCAGTTGCTGCCCTAAATAACTAAAAAAAGAGTACAAAAAGAGTACGAGAAGCTGTGCTAGAAAAGGATGAAGGGAAGAGAAAAGGCAAGTACGTAGGGGAGTCTGGAGCCAGCACATGGGCTGGCTCCAGAAGCCTTACCTCGGATCCAAGAGGCCTCCAGCAGTGACAATCCAGGCATGAGAAGCCCGATTGGCAGCTGAAGCATGACTCTGGTCAGCCAGACTCCAATTTTGAACTGCATACATTGCAGCCATGTGTGCCGCTTTTTTCTAGAATGTTTTTTTTTTAAATCAGGATCTTCTGGTGTCAAAAAAGCCCACAGCACTGCAAATCAGCAGTCCAGCAAACCCATGCATGTGTGGTGCATACAGTTTGTGGCACAACAGATGGGTCTGCAGTACCACAAACTGCACATGCGCATTCATCTGGACACACCCATTGAATTACCAGAGTATAACTAACCTGACCCAGATCCAGGCTTCCAGTAGACCTGCCTCAAGTAAGTAAAAGAGCTTTCCTCCTCTGAATGAGCTTGTTATGACTACTCACAATTTAAATCAATGAGTCTATTCGATCCTTATGGCCCTAAAGACACATACAGTATTCTCAAAAAATAAAAATAAAAAGTAGGCTTTTCTTTGTTTCTTCTTCTTGAGTTAGAAGCTAAACAGCAAAAATATAAATCCTTAATTAACTTCAAATACTTAAAAATGTAGATATTTCTAAAACTAAACAAATGCCTTAACATTTATAAAACACATCTTTTATTTATAAGGCTATTCTCCAACCACTATGTCCATACCTATCAATGTCCATATCTATAACTGTGTGGCTAAGTCATACATCAAGGAAGCACTGGATTATGATGGCATGTGACTTCTCATCATATTTTCAAAATGAAAGATATCCACTCTATGTATTTAAGCTTGTATTTACAAGAAAAAGAAAAAAAAATAACAAAGCCAGACATTTATGAAGGCAAGTCCATCCATAAATCAAGTTATTTATGGAAGAAAGCCATCCCTCTATTAACTAACGTCTCTCCCTTAACAATATTCAAATGAACAGAAAGTCTACTTTTATCCTAGCTATACAAAAGAAGTCATGCTGTGCCCTAAATTCATAGGTTCACAAATGTCAGGGCTGGAAGGGACCTCACAAGATATTTGAGTCCAGCCCCCTCCCCAGATGGTGAGCATCCAGGCATCCCTTAAACGTATCCCGAATAGGTGTTTGCAGACTTCCAGGGGCAGACTATTTCAGACTCGGGAGACTCTGACAGTAAAGATGTTTTTCCTTATGTCCAGTCTAAAATGGTCTACCAGCAGAGCAGTTTGTGACCATTAAACCTGTCTTGCCTTGGGGTTCCCTGGTGAACAGACATTCTTCCAGTTCCTGATGCACACCCCGATATACGTATAGGCCGCCACCAAGTCACTCCTAAGCCTTTTCTTCTCCAGGCTGAAGAGTCCCATGCCTCTCAGCCTCTCCTCATAAGGCTCTCTTGACCTCTAATCATGAGTGTGGCTCTCCTCTGGACTCTCTCAAGCTTCTCCACATCCTTTCTAAAGCGTGGAGCCCAGAACTGGATGCAGTACTCCAGCTGCAGCCTCACCAAGGCCATGTAAAGCGAGGAAGACTTCTTGGGTTTTGCCTGAGATGAATCAGTAGATGCAAGCCAGAGTTTTATTTGCTTAGCTGGCTGTGGCATCACATTGGTGGCTCATTTCATCTTGTGATCAATCATGATCCCCAAGTGTTTTAGTTGTGGTACTAGTGAATGTAGTGCTGCCGAACCTATAAGTATGATGTGGATTCTTTCTCCTGAGCACCTTGCATTTCTCCATGTTAAATGTCATCAGATTTTGATCTGCCCACCTTATGAGCCTGTTGAGATCAGCCTGAATCCCTGGCCTATCTTCTAGCTTGACCGCACTTCCTATAATTTGGTGTCATCTGAGAATTTAGCCAGTCTGCTTCTGACACCTGCATCCAGATCATTTATGAATATATTAAAGAGTGCTGGCCCAAGTACTGAACTCTGGGAGATGCCACCGGTTGACTCAGTTCCATTAACTATCACTCTCTGGGTCTGACCACGAAGCCAGTTCCCCAGACATCAGATCATAAGATTTTCACGGCCACAGTTCCCCAATTTTAGCATGAAGACATCATAGGAGACCAAGTCAAAGAGTTTTTTGAAATCCCTGGGCATCCCTGTGTGCTTAGAAGACTCCTGTCCTTGGGCTGGGGTCACAGTAAGCTCCTTTGTGTTACCTGAACTGTGTATTCTGTGGTTGTCACTTCCTGGGCTTGCACTGGTGACTGTCTGCCCATCTCCCAGCAATCTTAGTTTACAGCCCTGTCAAGCAGGTCAGACATTCTGGCTGAGAAAAGCTTCTTTCCCATTGGAGTGAGGTGAAGGCCATAACTTCGCAAAAACTGCTGCCTCTCTCTGTGAGGTAAGGACTGTGATCGAAGAAGCCAAAGCCTTTCTGAAGGCACCAATGCTGCAGTCTTCTGCTTACTTCTTCTATACTTCTATCTCTCTCCTATGCCTGTGACATGTAACTAGTAGGATATCTGAGAAGAAAACTGCCTGCTCCCCCAACCCTCTAAGCCCAGCCCCCAGAGCCCTGTAACCACTCATGACCCAGCTGGGATTGCTCCAAGCCATGTCATTTGTGTCCAAAGGGATGAGGAATATGGGGTAGTGGTCAGAGGGCTTAACAAGTTTAGGGATTCTCTTAGCTACATGCCAGATATTGGCCTCTGGGAGGCCGCAGACCTCATGGGCTAAGGGGTCAGGGCAGAAGATAACTTCCTCTGTCTCCCTCCAGAGGGAGACTCCCACGATGACCACTCTGCATTTTTTCTTAGTGGTGGTTGCTGGTTGCCTTCCTTCCTCAAGTGCTGGAGCTGGTGGTTCTAGTTTCATAGTTTCATAGTAGCTAGAGTCGGAAGGGACCTAGGTAGATCATCTAGTCCGACCCCCTGCCTTGGCAGGAAAGAGCACCGGG
>NW_017728906.1:50684313-50711544 GCF_001723895.1 Crocodylus porosus | reverse complement strand
TTAGCCCTCACTGCCTCTGTGAGCTGACCTAAGAATTCCTGGTCGAGCTCTACTCCCTGGTTGGGAGGTCTACTGGTTCTGCTGGCTCTACTAGCTCTGTTGATACTGTGAGGCATTTGTATCTGTTGTAAAATTCCAGAGGCATGGTGACCCTGGTGCAGCATGCCTTGGGGCTGGAGATGACCTTCATCCAAGCGACCCCTGGCTGGAGTCCACCATGCTTCCCTGGGGGGCTGAACTAAGTAGGAGGTCGGATGGGATGTGCCCCTCCTCAGCTCTGCTCATCTTCCCACCACTAACTACTTCCCACCCATCATGGGCCCCGCTTACCTTCCATTGCTGCACTGGGGGTCAGGTCAGGGTCCACTGGAAGGTCTGTGGGGCTCCTGGCTCACAGAGGCACAATGGGCTTAAACCCGCACATCTTGCACCAGAGCCGGGCCCAACTGAAGTTTTTTTTTACAGTTGGGGCCCTATTACAGGTATGATAATAGACCATGCTATTATCCATGGGGAAACGATAGCTCCTTGGATATAAGTCACAAGCAGGTGGTTCAGTTCATGTCAGCTGGATATTGGTGTGCTCTAGCTGCTCCCTTTCTGGAATAATGATTCCTGTGGATCATATGCATTGTATCTTATGGGTAACCCTGAAGCTTCTGGAAATTAAAATGAAGACTTAATCAGTCCCCAGAGCCTCAGAGATCCAAACAGGACAAAGTTGGCTACAGCCACATTTTTAGGTCTTCTTCTACCAGGGTGTAAGTACATGGGACTGAAAAGACCTCCAGGGTCATTGTAGTCCAGTCTCCTGTCTTCACAGAAAATAATTTACCCAAGGGACTTCCAAAACCACCACCATTAAAACCCTCAAAGATAACCATCAAACATCCTAAAGTACGCCATAGGAAAGAGCAGGGGAGATAGGCTCACTAGCAATGCCCTGCTATTGTAAATACCACTGCAGTTTCAGAGAAGTAGTTAGTTAATATATGTTCACAAAATCCTAGGGTAAAGTTCAGGCCTATGCTCTCCCCTCCTGAATACATGCCAATCTAGGGGAAAAATTATTTCCTGAAACCAAATCTGGGGATCAATATGACCCTGAGCAGAAGAGTAATACCTTTCAGCCAGAATTGTCTAGGTTCTCTAAGTACCGGAAGGATTAATGGTACACACAATCAAACATCATCAGCTTTACCTGCAGCCAACACTCTCATATCTCAGATGAAAGTGAATTCCTCCTTCCCCTGTAGACAACGTAACAGTCAGGGGTAGAAAAGAATATATTTCTTGTCTCTACTGGTGACCAGTAAAAGTCCTGAAGCATGGGATTACTAGACACCTATCATGCTGCAAGAGAGTCAGTATCCCAATAAGAGGCCTGCAAATATATGATTCTGCATATCACACATACTATGCTTATGTACACATTCATTAATGTGCAAAGGCTACTGCACATTTAATTTAGTACTTGTGTAGTCCGGGGACACCCGGGGGGGGAAATGAGGGGGGTGTCCTGTCCTTCAGTGACAATGGTGGTGGTCAGGCAAGGTGCTGAGGAAGGGGTCAGCTACTAAAGCAGCTTCCTGCCCTCTCTATAGAGCTAGGCTAAAACCAAATACTTAACTATGTACAATTTATTACAAGAATAAATACAGACACTTAAAATAAAACATAGAATATTTACAAGGCTTAACATATAATACTATATATAATATTCCACAATTCACATAATACCAGATATGAACCAAATAACTTACAACATATACAACATAATTAACACATAGGGATATTAACCTATATAACCCAAGTAACTATAATATTTCTTTAAACCTTCACAAATAACAATCCCAATATACAAATTGAGACATTAAAACACATAAACCATATAAATCCCTCTAAATACCCCTAGCTATATAGACCTTACCGCGACAACCTCAAAATAGGGAGTGCACTCAGCACCTCCATGAGGGGTTTTTCTGATGCCCCTCCCCTTTAGGGTCCTGGGATGTGGACATGCCCCTCCTGCAATGGAGGGTGGAGACTGCAGACTCTCCTCACCTGTGTCAGCCTCCCTTGTGGGGCCCACTTCCCCAGTAACTCACACTTCCTCCCTGAAGAAGTCAAGGCTCATCCCCTGGTGGCCGATCCCACAAAAACCTCTCCCCAGCAGTGCCTTTGGCTGTCCTCAATGGCCTGGCGCTCTGCACTGGGCACCCAGGGCTCTCTCTCTCATGGGACTCAAACCCTTACAGGCTCTGAATCCCCCGTCTAACACTGGGGATTCTCCCCTTTCCTGGGCCCTGCTTCAGGCACTGGGGCTCTTTTAGTTAAAAGTGGAGCCGCACTGCAGGGCTCCAGTCACTCGACCTAGGGCCGGGGCTAATGCAACCAGTCACGAGCTGCTTCCAAAACAGTTCTCCATGCCAACCTGCGCACCGGGTGAGGTCCAAGCAGCCTTGAGCTCCTCCCAGGGCCAGCTCTCTGTGTACCGATCTGCACACTGACTGCCCAGCCACTTGCTGGGTTCGCAGGCTCAAGCCACCTTGAGCTGCTCCTAGAGCCTGATCCCTGTGCACCAATTTGCACACTACTGGAGCTCAAGCAGGGTCCCCAGAATGGATGTCTCTGGAGCGCCATTTAATATAGTTTTATTCCAGGCACCACTGCAGACCTCTCAGGTCAGACTCAGATGATAGTTTGTAGTTATTTTTGATTAATGTCTGCAGTGTATGACACTGGACAAGTGGTGAGTTTCCTTAGAGAATTTTGCACATTCAAATCTACAATTAGAAATTGCTTGAGTTACCTGCTGATGACAACAGCAGCAGGGGTTAAGTCAAATTCCAAAAGAGAATACACTGACACCAGCCATGAAACTAAAACTCTCACACTGCTTTTATAATGCAACACCCAAAATATTTTAGATGTGTGGTTGTACAGCACTTCTGAGGGTTTGTCTCTGTTTACCTGAATTCAGATTTAATAAAATCTTCCAAGAAAAAAATTCTGTTGAATACTGACTAGAATTTTTTTAAAGGTTTTAAACAATTTATTTACATTATTTTTTATTTCTAACAATATTTTAGACCTAGTTATATTTAGGTCTGTAATATTAAGGCTCTGCCAAAAGCTAAGACATGCAGAGTCAGGGCTAAGATTCCAGCCTTGATTCAATCTAAGTTGCTCAAGGTACTGGAGCACACAAATTTTCAGGATGCTGCAGAGCTGTAAGTGATGTTACAAGCTATATCAGCTGCAACATAACTCATTTCAGTGGGGTGAGGTAAGGACAGCAGCTATTCAGAAGTTCCTGACTTTGACTCCTTTTCTCCATGTGGTTTTAACGGAGACTCTAGATTGTACCTTCAAGCTTAAAAACACTTTTGGATATTTTAAAATCAACATGTAATGCTGAAAATGGACAGGATATTTACAGTTGCTGCCTCCTGTGTTTTAGGAAATATTTAGTCTCTGCCTTCCCCTCCCTTTCCCCCTCCCCATCCCATTCCCAAACCTGCTATGGAGTCCCGTCGATTGAAGCACACAAAAGTAGAACCAACTGAGGTACTCATAAATAAAATAATCACTTCAGTGACTGGATAAGATTCAGAGACTCCTTCAGACCTCCTCTTTCCATGGTATTTATGAAAGTTTTATCCAAGTTTATCCAAGGAAATGTATTTCAGAAAACTGTTACTTTCTTAGGTTAGGGGATTAGGATGGTTTTTCCCCATTCCACTCTTGCCTTGCATAGCTCCATTAGATTTGAGACAAGCAGGTATGGATCCAGAAAGGGTACACTGGTGTGGCTGCACCCCCTCCCTTTTTGACCATGAAAGAGGAGCAGTAGCTGGGGACTTCAGGTCTCAGATAAAGTAAGAAGTACCCCCCACTTCCCTTCCAATGCTCAGACAAATATCCACACCCCTCACTTCCCCTCTCCTGCCTGCTAGTGACACTTCTCCAAGGAGAGGAGCTCTACTCCACTGTTCCACTCCAGCTGGACTGCAAAGGGACTGGGCTCAGCCCATGACAGTAATAGTAGTGGCAGCAAAAGGGTGGGTGCCCCACCTCAGTTGTTCCCTGTCAGCCCACAGCAGGCACAAGGAGGGGGAACCTCATCACCTGCTGCCACCAGCACTGCTGCTGTCCCAGGCTGAGCCCACCCCCTCTGCAGCCCAGCTGGAGAAGTTCTAGTTTCCCTCCCCACCTGGACAGGAGCAGCATAAGGTGGGAGAGGGGGAGAGGGAGGGAGGGGGAAAGAGAAGGGAAATATCTCTGAACAGGGAGGGGAAGGTGTGGGGGATTCTTACCTAATTTGGGGACTTAAAGTCCCCAACTGCTGCTTGTGCCACTTAGTCTGCCCATGACCAAAGCACTTGTGGCAGGGAGAGGGGGCTGGGAGTACGGTTGCAACCACCTGTGCAACACTGGTCACTGCTCCCATATCCCCCTCTGTAAAAACCTGGATCCACTTCTGGGGATAGAGCATCAGAACACTTAGGACTGGGCCTTATGTAGAGCTGCCACAGTCTGCTTGTCAGCTTGTTTTCCTTGGCTCTAACTCTCTCTTCCAGGTTATTCTATAGTTAACTCCACATACAAAACTCTTATTTCCTATTACATATCTCTTCACAGACATTATTGTAACTTATAATGCCCAGGATATTAAAAATATTAAAAAGCACAGAGCTGAAGATCATTTTAACCATTTACTGTAAATTGCCACCTTTTCTCATCTTTTGTTGTCAATTTCAAGGATGGCTTTTAGACAATTTCTTTGAAAATAAGAAATCTCTCTGTACATTCACTTCTGCAAATTTATCTTATATTCATCATCTTTCCCCTCTCCCTACAGCCCCACTGTTCAATTGTCATGGTGGTGTAGGACTCAGACTCTACTTTCATTGTTTATTACATTGAAGTTGTTGTTTCTGTAATTCTGATAATACCGAAAAGCAATGGTCACAACTCCTAGCTAAAAAAAAATCATTTGAAGAAAAGGGAATGCAGAGTTCAAACAGCACACTAAAAGAAATGTGACTAAAGGCAAAGTACTTTACTAAGCTACATACTACTGAATAAACAAAAAAGATGAACTGAACAGTTTTGCAGAGAATCAGGAAACACAAATCTAAATGAAATCTATGCATTGCTACTTAGCAAATATAAACAAGCTTTTTCAATACACAGTCCCAGTTTCTTCCCTTAGAGCACTTCAGCACTCATTCCTTTTTTGCCATTTTCTAGAGTTCCCACTGGGCAGCCTAAAACAAACCTGAGACCACAACAGTCTCACTTCCCAAATAATGGTTTTGGGCTCAATTGGTCATGCAGCATTAAAGTTAGCCTACACTGTTCATGAATCTGGCACTAACATATATTTGTTTACTTGTTAGGTATTTCATGATACATTAGACTGCTGCATAATGCAGGCTAACTACATTGCATCATTGTGTTCTTTCTACAGATTAAACTTGCCTACAAAGAGAGATTCTGTAAATTAGCAGGCTTAGCATTCGAAAAAGCAGTGAACTCATATTTATATCTTGAAATAACATGAATGGCATGCAGAGTAGGAAGGCAGAAGCTGAGGCCATTTAAAAAAACAAAAAACACAAGCCTTTGCTTTCTGAGAGCTTCCTTGATCATTAAAAGACAGGAAGCAGAGTTTTCTGTTATTTTTATTTCTCCTTTCCATAAAATAAGGATATCTAACACTCTCAGAATTTCCAGAATACTCTTAATTGTTATAAGCTGCTTTGCTAGCTGTTATATGGCAGCTGAAAAATCATATGTGACATAATTGCACAAAGATGTATTTAACACAGCTGTAACACCCAATAAATAATTAAGTATAGCTGTCTATTTCAAACACAAAGCTAAAGTGACAGGGGATGAGAAGTTATTTGGGCAAAGGGATGAAGCTTAAGTGATGTCAGACCATTTTTTTTTTACAAAGTGAATGTTGTATTTCTTTTATGTCACCTTTTCTGTCTTGCAACAGAAGTACATAAATAAACAGGTACAGGCTAATATGTTATAGGGCTGATAGAAATAACACATTAAAGAATTTTTCATAAATAAATCAGAGAACTAGATCCTCAAATGGTTTAAATCAATGCATCTGGCTTGGCTTCCAAAAAAACCCCCTCCAGATAGCACAATTGTTCATGTTTATTGACAAAATTGTTATCGCCGATGCACCAAAGTGTGTGTGTGTGTGAATATGTATATATATTTATTTGTGGACTTTCTCCTCATTCCTTAGGAATAAGGAGTACAGGTACTCAAAGCTGTCCTTGATTCTCAGAGGGAGGTTGGCAGCTGCTGGATATACATCTTTCTCCTAATGGCCCCTCTATACAAGGCCAGATTAACCCTTTAGTGGGCCCTAGGCAAACAAACTCATGGGCCCCAGACTGGTCGAGACCCTCCCTCCCCACCACAGCACTGCAGGCTGCTAGGAAGCAGCTACCATGGCAGCAAGGCTGGCAGAGGGGAAGCGAAGGAAGGCAGATGAGGCCATTTGCACTGCCGCCATGGAGGGAAGGACTGCGCCCCCTCCCTCCCTGCAGCTCAGGGCCCTAGGCATGTGGCTGGTTTGCCTCTACGTTAATCTGGCCCTGCCTCTATAATGTGCTGTTGAGATCTTGATCAAATGCATCCACTTTTGTACATTGTTGTGACATGCCTGTATGGAGGGACACATTTAAAAAGGAGATGAAAAATGATAATACTGGAATGAAAGTGTGGAAATAAACTGACAACCAAAGAGCAGGTCAGTTTTTTAGAAAAAAAAATTCCTGCCATTTTGGTCTCTCTTTTCTTCAAATTGCTGCTTACTATCTTGCCCCAAGATAGTGTTTGAAACAAGATTGTGTTTCAAAGGCCCCCACTACACGTGTAGGTAAAGGTGCAACTGGCTCTAATACATGATTCACACAATTGTGCCTCCTGCCATGCCATATGTGCATGGCAGGAGATGCGACTGTAGGATCATACTTTAAATACAATTGCACCTTACTGCTGATGTGCAGAGAGCACTATCCTGGGCTCCCCCTGCACTGGAAAGAAGCAGACTCCCATAGCTAGGAGTTCCCTGTTGCTAAGGGGGCTCCCAGCCGCAGGGGCCATGCGCAGCCAGGAAATACAGACAGGTCTCCTGGCCTCAGCTGCAAAAATCATCCATATTTTTAAATTAATGCATGTCTCTACCAAATACCTGCCAAAATGTGTGTAGTTTTCTCTAATACTTTTTGCCTGCAGGCCCAAATCTCTCATTCAGCAACAGAACTGAAAGCAATGTAGGATCCTGGATACAACATTTAAAAATGACTTCCTAAAAATAGGCTATTAAGGTTTCCTGGAGGCCCACAAGATTTTCTTAATAGATTATCAGTTTTCTTGCAACAGATAGCATTTGTCAAATATTTTCAGCTTGATGATGTTTTCAGATGTGCAGAAAATTTAGGGGAACTGTAAGCAAGAAGCATGTGTTGATGAGAAATTTGGAAAAGTAGGGATATGGAGTGTGATCCCATACATATCTGCCAACTACTGCAATGAGCAGAACAAAGAACATCTAACTTGAGACACGTACTTGAGAAACAAAAAGAGGTGAGACACTAATGGCTGGAGGAAAGGGAGCCTCTATACTAGTTTATGAATGACAGCTAGTAGCATGCCTATTGCATCAGAGTATCTCACCCTTGGAAAAAAATATGTTACAATGACTACTGGTTTCTGTTTTCCTTTAATTTACTTCACTAAAAACTGACAGATTGATCACTTAGCATGGTTATTAACTTTTATAGTTTCATCAGCTGTCTTGGGCCATCATATAAATCAATCTGCACAGTTTGGTTTTCATTCTTTTTTTTTTTCTTAAGGAAAGGAAAAAATGTAACTTGCCCAATAAGAGAATGGCACATTGACTGTGCGACATCTTACAGCTAAGTGCAGAGCATAATGGATAGGACTGACATTTCTAAACAATGGGATCATTGTCAGAGGGTTGATGTGCCTAGACAAAAAAAAAAAAAACACATACCAAAAAAACAAATCCATCTAAATGCACATAATGGGAAGCATTTTACAGAATTACCTATCCATCCTGATAATTTATTAGCAGGACTATCTACTGATTGCAAGAATTGCGCAGCTCCACTGTTTAGAAATGCTGTAGTAACCTGAGCCTTGGGGTTTAACTAAATCTGATTTAGTAGACTCGAACTTCAGAAGGAAGACATTAGACATCTGTTTCTGTAACTCTGGAGGTCTTTAGTATGCTCGGTTGCTGTTGATGCTTTTGCTTTTTCAGACGTCACAAGAATTCTAACAAGTCAGTCAATGGCATGCAAAGGAGCAGCACTGAAATATCCACGTTCATGCTAGCTGCCTCCTGAATTATGGGAATTGCTGTGTATTACCAACTAAGATGGGAAAGACTGTGCTTCCTCTTGGATTTCACACCCCATTCTTACCTAGTTATTCATTTTCTTTTAATTATTATACAAATTGACTTTTCTTCCACTCTTCTCTCTTCAGGTGACTCAAGGGTGGTTTTTCTCTTTATTGTGTAGAAAGAATAAACTGACATGCTGCATGCAATGAAATAAGCAACATGTCAGAAAAAATAGACTAAACACGACTGAAAAACCCTGAGGGAAAACTTGTGTCTGCTGTGAAGTATTCCCACCAGATATTATTAAACTATATAATACAAATCTTTTATATGATGCTTGGCAATGTGAAATGTGTGGGAATTTTTTCCCCCCCTAAAAGCTAACATTTTGTTAGGTTAAGATTTTATCTAAATCTTGAACTTATAGGGAGTACTGGTCACTCAGGTAGCTAGAATCAGAGTTTTGATCACAGTGGGAAACTTAGAAAATGAAGAAATAAAACATTTAAGATGAGCTCCACTGAAAATGGCATTATTTCTTCACTTTGGTCTTACTTCACTAATAATCATAATTAATTTATTTTCCATTAATGTGGCTGTCATCTGAATTTCTGCTTGGTGACTTGGATAAAAGGGAAGGCTTTTTTGTGAAGTGGATCGCATATTTAAGAGTGCTGGGGCCAGCTCATCAGTTGGTCTTCAGTAAAGCTATACTGTATGAAAATAATTTGCTTATCTTACTGGTGGATTTAAAGACAATTTAGACAACTATGGAGGGAATAAACATATCAGAAATAGGATGGGTACAGGAAAAAATAATATTCATTATCTAAAGACTTCATTTTCCTAGTAGAATTGCATATAGTGCCATTGTTTCATGAGCATCCTGGCTTGCACGCTATGGACTGGTAACCCAATTTGCTTAATCCAAAAAGGGAATTAAGTAATATTTTAATCTCTTATGCCACACATTCAGTGGATGGAAACCCAGGAATGGAAGAGGACCCCCAGAGCACATCCTAGCAAAGGGTAGGTAAATGCAAAGGAGAGATGAGAAAGGAGAGCATTGGCTGACAGAGGGTGAAATCTATTTAGCTGTTCTAGCACATAGCAAAATGGATGCTGTGTACATATGGTACCATTTATTTCCTCAGGCAGCAGGAAAATATAGCAATAAACCATGACTCAGAATGGAAAAGTTCAGAGACATTAAGGGAGTAATTATTATTTCTTCCCCCTTGCCTCCCTTCCCCACAGTGCAACTCCCTTACTCAGCACAGGTGTGAGTCACATTATCCTGCTGTCTCTATGGATTCTAGTTTCCCCCATTATCTTTGAGAGGATTGTACACTTAACTTAGGCAAGCAGGATTTAGGCCCATATTAAGTTTTGATAACTTTCTTATAGAAGCAGGATTCACCCCTGAACAGGTCTAGCACAATGCACATGCATGATGCAGGGCCCACTGAAGTGTTATTTTGAGTGCTTAAGCAGTGCACAGAGATCTTATGCTGACCCTCTCTGCACACAGACCAACAACATCCTTAAGACAGAGAAGTAAAAAAAAAATCCAAGGAAGCAGTAAACCCAGAATAACATGTCCAAACTTGCAATTAGAAAGCAGGCAGAATAGGACAATTCTGCTCTGATGGGTTACTCTAAAACAATGGCAAAGTAAGTGGGATTTCATGTGGATTATCTCAAAGTCAGAAGAATTTCCAGATATAATATACTCAAATAAATTATTTTATCTTCCAATACAGCAAATTCAGTTTCAAATATGTAAGTTAATCTGGACTCTGTGACTGGATCCAAATAAGCAACCAGCTGCAGTTTGTGGCACTGCAAATCATTTTGCAGCACCACAAACAATGTGCCTGATGCATTAAAATGCACCCTGTGCTGCAAATTTGCAGCATGGGGGCAAAATATGCTACCAGGAAATCCCAGTAGGAAAAGAAAAAAAAATCCCACAAACAAAAGCATCACAGTGTACACCACAGGAGCATGCGTAGGCAGACATGGAGGCTCAGTGGTCTTGGGAGATGCTCTGGCTACTGGCCAGGTGGATCAGGGAAATGGCAGTTTCCCCAAAGTGGGGCAGTTTCCCTGAAGTTGAGGATCTCCCAGGAGGACGGAGCCTCTGTCTGCCAGTGCATGCTCCTGTGGCATTTGCCATGCCACTTGTTTGCACATTTTATTTTATTTTTTTGCTACTGGGATTTCCTGGCAGCATATTTTTTCCCCATGCTGCAAACTTGCACCAAAGCACATGTGCAAGGGCATGCGCAGCAGCAATTTGTGCCGCTGCTTTTTTACCACTGCAAGCACACGCTCCCACATGTGAGGATATGCCCTGTCTCTTGCAGATCACAATAAACAACAGCAATTCTCCAAGTCTGAGCTACCTGTAGGCAACCCCAGGGGCTCTAAGGTTTTCAGATTATACTAACAGCTGTAGCTCTGCATTCCCCTTGCCTTTAAAAAGCGTGAACACATGTAAGTGAATGGAATATAGTATAGGATTCTGTTGACGCTGCAGAGGAAATCCAGTTTAGTCCTTCTGACCTGTTCTTGCTCTGCAAGTACAGCAACTAATGGAAATAAAAGCAGCAGGTAACTGAACATGTTCTTGACTAAGGTGGTAACATATTTACCTAATCCAGTCTTTAGGGTGATTACTCCAGATCACTCTACATGACAAATTCTGTGCAGCTTGACAGAAAATAGAGATCTCCATACCCTGACAGTTATACAGCAGTGGCATTGACAGATTTCCAGGAGGTTAAGAAATCGGCTTATGTAGATAGCCGCTAAGTGGGTCACTTGAAGGAAGAACCCAATTTACTCTTTGGGCATGTCTACATGTGCATTAATGAGCCTTTAATTCAGTACCTCCAGTGTGTAGTACTAAATTAATTAGGCTCGCTAATGTGCAGGAGTGCATTTGCACACTTTTACTGATGCTTAATGAGCAGTAGACTATTTTAGTGCACATTAGTGCAATGTCAGTTTTTTATGTGACACTTTAATGCACAGTAAAATAGGCTACTATGCATTAAAGCACACATGTAGACATGCCCTTTGTGATCTACTCTTAATTCAGCGAAGTAGTTTAGAAGATGGAGGCGGCATTTTTGCTACTGCCCATCAACACTGAGCTGTGGTATTCTGTTAAGTCATAAGCGTATGGCACAAATGTTAATTCTAACATTTTAAAAGCATATACAACTTGGAGTAGATAGTTATGGAAACTTGGAAAGGAAACTAGCAAAACTAATTTTAAGCAATTTCCCAATAGTAAAAAGTAGCCATTTTCTTTAACACAAGTTTGCTGGTAAAAGCTATGATATAATTGAATCACTGGGTACTGCACGAGAAACAAAAAACTTAATTTGCCATTTTCAATGGGGATCAACTGTGGATACATTTGGCAAAATA
The DNA here is from genome assembly GCF_001723895.1 of Crocodylus porosus. Taxonomy (NCBI): domain Eukaryota; kingdom Metazoa; phylum Chordata; order Crocodylia; family Crocodylidae; genus Crocodylus; species Crocodylus porosus. Next base: position 50,699,690 of record NW_017728906.1, on the reverse strand, counting down.
TTCATAACAGATGAAAATAATCTCTATTTGAATGTACAAATCTCAAATAAAATGTATAGGTGGATTCTAGGGCTGTGTAAAGGTTTGGTCACTGATTCGATTCAGTGGAGATTTGGTAGCCAAATCTCCAAATCCAAATCAAATCAGGAGACCCTTTAATCTCTCTAAATTGAAATGGAATCCTCCGAATTAATTCTGAGAGATTCAGAAAGCTTTGATGATTCAGAGATAGACACAGCTTTAAATGTTTTTTCTATATACCTCAGGGTACCAGGTGGCTTGTGAATACCGAGATGCTGGGACAGATGGAGCGTCCCACAGGAGTGTAGGGGGCTCCCCAGTGTGCTCAGCAGCAGACCTAGAAGTGGACCAGAAGCACTTCTGGATCCATCGGGGAGCATGCAGGGGGACTCCCTGTACACCCCTGGCTTGGCAACTGGTGCCTCCTGGGTCTGAGGCGGCACCTGGGGTCCCCCCATGGCCAGTCGCCGAGCCGGGAGAGCATGGGGGAGACCCCCTGCACACTCAGCAGCCAACCCAGAAGTGGACCAGAAGTACTTCCGGTCACTGCCGAGCATGCAGGGAGACCCCTGCACTCCTATGAGATGCTCCATCCACCCCAGCATCATAGCATTCACGAGCCATGCCTGGTACCTCAAGGTATGTAGAAAAAACATTTAAAGCTGTGTCTATGGCCAAATTGCAGATTCTCCGAATCAGCACTGAATCTTCAGATTTGGATTTGGCTGAAGCGAACCTAAATCAACTAACCAAATCACTGTCCCTGGTTTGGGCCAAATCTGAATCAAATACAACACATTTCACACACCTCAGTGGATTCTCCCAAGGTCTTTCATAGTGCACTGTCACTGCTTTTTGGTAGGACAAGTAGGAAAAATATGAAAGAGGGGACCAGATTCCTTAAGGTAATGAAACTTTAACCCACAAGTCATTTCCTTAAGTACAACACAAGACTATAACACTCAGATAGTTATTTTCTAATGATCGTTCCTCATCCTTTATAAAGCAGACTGATGGTCTCGGTCCAAAGCGATTAACTATACATGTAACTTTTGACAAGAGCTATCTCACTGATTTCAATGGTACTATGTACATGCTTGCACTAAGCCATATACACATGTCTCTTGCCTAACTTGGTCCACTGCACATCACTGTTACAACTGGCAGGCATTTCCTATACACATTTCAAAAGGCAATTTAAATTAATAAGGAGACTAAACCACTCAGGGATATTTGGATATGGTTGCTCCCAGTCAAGTGTAAGAAAAGATAATCTTCTAGTTCTGCTATGGTAGCTATTCAAGGATTGCACTGAAAACATAGTCTAGAAATAACATAACCTGGTAGAAGAAAGGAAAGGAACAGCAAAAATAGAAACGTGATGCAAATGAAGCACTCAAATGTTTTATGAAGCCTTCTGCATATGCATTATGATACTATTTTTACACAGAATCCCTACATATTCACTAAAGGACAGTCTATTTCAAAGAACTTACAGAAAATTGATATCCAAAAATTAAAGACTCAAAAAAATAGCATATTAAAGGGATTCTTCATGAATGTAAAGGGGGGAAAAAAGCAATATCTTGACTATCTGCATAGCATGTATTGAACTTATACAACAAACTAAATAAGAAAAACATATACTATAAACTTTTTAATATAGGTCAAAGTAAAAATACATTATGGCTTCCCCCCTCCACCCAACTGGATGAGATCATCATACATCTGTTGTCAAGTGCAATGCAGGTCTGCTTCTCCCTCAGAACATAAATGGCATTAGCACACACACAAAATTCTCAACTTGCGACCTTTCTTAGTAACAAACCCATTGTTCCCTGTCCTTACCAAGCCCATACATATTTTTCAGCTGATCTCCATCACCTTTTAGCTTCAAGATCTCAGCATCTCGTTACCACTTCCGCACAGCATTTCTAAAATTTGCCCCTTCATTTGACCTTTCTGCTAAATTCATGATAGAGGACTGAGCCTGTATAACTTTGACTGTGGACCTCTGGCCTCCTTGATGTCTGCAGTCCTTTCTGATAAAATGCTGTAACAAAAATAATCTGTCCACAGTCCAGCAGGCATCCCACTTTGAGCCTGTCACTGGCTTCTTGACACTTCAGTCATACAAGTTCCATTTTCACCTTCTTCACAGCTCTGTCTTTACCTATATTCAACTTCTGTTTCGTTCTACATCCTCCTTCACATATTCTGTCCTGTCCTTTCTATACAGCGTTGTCTTTGCAGCTTTCTCTCACTCAAACTCATGCCTTTTCTCACCTTTCCTCTGTCTGAAATAATCTCCCTTGCCTTCTTCAGAAGGCGTAACTGGATGGATGCCTGAGTACCCTGGCATTAGTAACAGATGGCATCAGTGGCTGAGCAACTAGCACTGTAGCAGCTGGGCCAGTAATGAGACTGCTGCTACTTTTGCATATCTATGCACTCCCCCCCCAACAGTTGGCATCTGAGGCTGGTACCCTGGTCACACTTCTCCCCTCCTCCTCCTTTATGCTACTGCCTTCTGCATCTGGAAATGCTCCTTTTCTCCTTCACATTCCTTCCTGTCACCTACTCATCCAAAGCGATCTCCCCTCCTGCTATTCTCTGCTATTGTTTAGGATTCAGACTCCTAGAACAAAACCATCCTGCTACCTACCACATCAAGGAGCTAAAGGCAAGAATGAGCTTGTTTGCATGGTTGCACTTCACCTGCCTGTATTATGAATGTTTTCTTTGAACATAGTTTCATTTCTAGTTTAGCTTTGTCACTGGACTGATAGTAGTAAACATTAAATCCTGTCATCTCCAGTCTAGACTGTTTCTTAGGTGAGATCCCTGAGCTATCTATATGAAGGAAAACATCAATAGCAATGCGTTTATCTTTGCATCGTGCTCATCATGCAGAAGTATTACAAAGTGCTCCAGAAATTTATAGGAAGATTTTTCTTCTATGAAGTGAGCCAACACAGTGTTTGCACTCCATCCAAGTCTCCCTTAAAAAGGTTGTATCCCATGAAAAAGAGATTCAGATGACAAATTGATCTGTTGCTGTCTCTTCATCATTAAGTCTAGATACCCACCATAAGAAAAAGCATAATGTTAATTTAAAATCTGAAACCTAATGAGACCAGATGTGAGATTACATGTGAGTCAAGACCATGAGTACACTCAACTATTCCTTATAAAGGAACTGATAATATACATGAATAGCCTCAGCACTGGAGTAGCAGCCTTATTAATAACTCCAATGCTGCACTAAAAATACTTTTTTATAATAAGAAGCATTTTTTAGTATATTTATGAAGGATCCCTTTATGGTTCTAATATATCTATCTATATGTAGATGTATATCTATGTATATATAGATGTATACCCATCCCACACACAACTGTACTTATGCTCAATAAACTCAAGAAGTTAGCACTGCGGCAGTTGGTTTATTAGACAAGTTTCTTGTTAATGCTTATACAGATGAAGGGAAAATGGATCCTGTTACTCTTTCATGTTTTACCCTTACACCACAGATTATTTGATTTACTCTTTCACATCCATGTATGAAAATTCCTCAAGCAAAAACACTTTTGTACATGAAAGCAAAACTCTTCAGGCTGCTTATAAATAAGTGTACAATCATCAACAGGCAACAATATCGTGGAACTGCAAAAGGTATCGTTTATATAAAATTCTTGGAAACTATGTAGATTCTAAGTTTTGTATTTTTACTTTTTTTCTTCATGGCAGAAGCAAGGAGAAGAAAGAGAGAGAGATCTGGAATCATAAGCAAATTATGATGCACAAGATGCAGAAAAAATGAGTTTCTCTCTCTGGTTGATTAGATTATTTTAACACATTAGGCTCACAGTGGAAATTGATCCAGAAAACATCAATAGTATTGTAAAATGCTATATATAGTTTTCATTAAAAAACAAGGAAAAATCAGAAGCATGCCAAAACATAGCTTTCTGATAAGTTGCCCCTAGTTACTGCGGTTCCCTGCAAGGCCTGTCCATCATAATATAGTCAATAATCAGGTCTAGAAAAGTTTCAGGCCTACTCACCATATTTATTTTGACCCAGGGGATCTCAAGGAATAGATTTTTGCTATCTGAACTTTTCTTGCTTAAAAAGCATGGTCAACACTTACCTCACGTGAGCTGTGCTAATCTACACCAGCTGCAGCGGTCTACCATGTTTAGTGTTTTGATCTCACAAGGATTATCAACTGGTTCTACACCACAGCAGCGTCTGCGAACTCTGATCCTGAGCATGCATTTTATTCTGCCAAATCCTGAGGATTTAATTCACAGCCAAATTCTTACATTGGTTCAACTGGTCTGAATCCAGAGTTATGCTCAAAACCTCAGAAGAGTCATAATTAGGGTAGCAAAGATAAAGATGGCACTTGAATTGAGTGCAGTCCATACTTGAGCAAATTTTCCGTGTTCTTTCTTTTACAAAGGGGAAGTCTTCAAGGTTACCCAAGTCTTCTTCTAAGGAATAGTCACTTTGACAACGAATAATGACAGCTTATATATAAAGCATTAAATGTTACACTGCTGATCATTTTAGCAGAGGTCTCGAAGTTGTCCCCTCAGTCCCAAGCCACCTCCTCTATCTTTCTTTGCACCAAAGTTTGACAGCCCCCTTCACCTCCATAGCATCTTCTAGCCATTATTCATTTTCAGTTAAGAAAATAATCCTCAGGCTGTAAATTAAGCATTTGGATCAACTGTAACAAACCTGTATCAAATTAAATAATAAACCAATACTAAATTGATTGTGTTGTTTATACTGAGTTCCACAAACTCTTCCCTTAAAGTAAACTTAAACTGCTACAGAATGTCCCTTCTCTTCTAGTATCACAGAACCAAAGACCTTTAAGGTATGTTTTCAGTAGACAATATGGGGCACAAGTATGATCAGCCTAATTTTTTTGTTTGCTTTCTTTGTTTTGCAGGGGCATATGTTTTCTAAAGCGATTAATGAATTTCGGTCCCCCAATTTCTGGACACTCAACTTGAACAGACCTAATTTTTAAAGGGCAGGTTCATTTTGGATTTCTCAAGGTACCCAAACTCGATATACCTTTAAAGTGACTATTATCTTCAGCTTGCCCACTGCCTGGCCCCCACTAAGGATTTAGGTGTTAGCTCTCTAACTTCTTAAAAACTACTAGGGAAATCTAAGAAGTATTGCCTTAAATAAATGACTCTTTAGCTAATTGGAAAAAATGTGAACTAGATATCTTGTATTCACAAACGTTTACACCATATAGACCAAATAATGATTTAAGCAAAAAAACTGACAGGGAAGGAGTTGAGACAGAACACATCAAGAAACATTTATTAATGTTGAATGCAGCAACTCAAGGCCTTTGATCCTGAACAAATTTTAGACATTGCCATTTGCATGTTTGTGATCAGAGAAGGGAGAGGGAGAGGTTACAGACAGCAAAAGACTGGAATAGAACAAACAGTATAGATTTTACTTCAACATTTTAACCACCCAGCTACTATCACTCTGTATGTAATCTTTTTTAAAGACTGCAAAATACTGTAAAACTGTCAGCATAAAAGTCGCCAGCGAGAAATGATGTTTAGATACTATAGCAATGGCCAACATAAAAGCTTAGATTGACAAATAACCCTCTTTGTTACTACTTGTCTCTCTCTTTATGGTATTTAAATTCATTATGATTATGCAAACCACAACTAATGATATAATTTACTTAGTAAAGTACTCAGGAGCTGCTATGCAAGACAACAAATACAAACACACTCTAAATCATATACCCTTTGAAATGCAAAACCAGAGGAAGATGATGGAAATGATTCAAATTTAGTATTTGAAGTCCATTACTAGGAGGGTCAGGTTGTCAAAATATTCCAGATTATGGAATCTTTACCAGGGCTGGATGAGCATTCAGGGTAAACTCTTAATAGTAAATAATAAATTGCCACCTTCTTTTCCCTCTCCAAACAGATATAGTGACTCCCTCCCACAGCTGCAACATTTTTGTGCAAACCTTATCTACTGCATAAAGGCAAACTAAGAAGTGCTCCACCTTCTATGGAAGAGAAGAAATCTACACCTGCAATCTATCCATGAAGACCATGTGTTTCTTGACAAGGAGTCAGTCAGGAAACAGTCAACTTCAGTCAAAAAAATATAGTCAACTTCATAGGAACTTGAAGTAGTCTGACAGATTTACCAAAGCAGGGATAATTCCTGCAGAGCAAGAATTTTGTTTGATTGGTTTTGTTAGATTATACATTATTTTGCCGACTACGGGAAGCTTCCTCTCCAAACTGTCTGAACAAAACAGATTTCAGCAAACAGCAGGACCATCTGAGAAGAAAGGAAGAAACTTGATAACATTCACTGACTGGATTCCAATTCTCTGACTCGGCTCTCTTGTGTGCTTGCCTATTCCAGTACAGCATCCTACTATTTCAAACACAATGTAGGTAGATTTTCAGGGTGTGAAACGGCACTCCTCACTCTGTGTAGTATTAAGAGTTTGTTATTAAACTGATATGGTTGAGTAAGGATTAATTTAGCTGTTGATGCATTTTACATGATACTGTACTATCAAGTTTTCTATGCTGCAGTCAAAGTACAGGCGCTTACTGAGAAGCAAAAGATGTCAGCACAGCCATCACGTATCAGACTGCTTTTGCAGTTCTGTACCAACAGATTCTTCTTTTTTTCACTCATCTATATTATATGCTTCTTGTTTCCTGATATTGTAGTTTGTTTCTGACCTAGCACTGGCAGAAAAAGGCATCTGAATAGAAAGCTGTCCAATGGATTGTTATTACTCTGTTATCAATGATATATCACTACTCCACACATCTGATGCCATTGTGTGTACTCCTTTTGCATCACGATTGACTGTCAGATAGAAGGCTTCATACAGCTATGAAATATTTTTGTTGGCAATCAATCTTCAGCAAGAAAAGCAGCATGGTATTTCAACAGTAGCTGTGAATTTATGGGAAACTTCAACCACGAAGAGTAGCTGTGACAGCATTATGCAATGTACCAGCAGTCCTCATTCCTAAACTGAGTGCCTTGGTGATTATATTATTTTCCACTCACAGTAAACATTTCAGGCTATGTGCAATGAGATTTAAGTATTTCATATTCAGACATTATGCAGATTATCAAGAGAAGTGGGGGAAAAGAAAACTATAAAAAACAAGCAGAGTATTGTGACATCTTGCATTGAAAATATGATTTCTAATCTTTTTTAATGGTGAAAGTTTCCTCTTAAAAAAAATAGTGCTCTAACAGTTTTACAGTGTCTGCCTTGCTTGGAATACCCTATTCTTTTCACAGATGTGGTTCCTTCAGAAAAAGGAATTAGTGGACTTTTGAGACTCACCAGATGCATCTACATGTGCCATTAAGGGGATGTGAAAAACCCCAGCAAAGCTTGTGCTGGAGTCAGGTGCTTCTGGGCACAGCGTCTGCATGTGCGCCAAGGACTGCAGCACTTTGAGCCGGGGCAGAGCAGCCCTGGGCTGGTAGCAGGCCACCGGGTGTTAGGTGGCAGCATCAGGCAGCAGAGGGGCTGGCTGAGGCATGAGGGTGCTGCAGTGTGAGGGCAGGTAGCAGGCAGCCCCCCCACTTTAGCAACCTTGTGCCCAGCCTGCCTCCATCACCATCTATACATGTTTTTATGCGCAACAGGACTATCCTATGGTGAAGTTAAATAATTTACTGTGCCCTAATACCAGTGCAGGTGTAGACAGTGACACTTTATTGCAGAGCTAATTGGTCAACTCCACAGTAAAGTGCATGTGTAGTTGACTCACTGAGGCTAGTGACTTTTTAATCCACTTGGATAAAACCATTTGACAAGAGAGAGGATCTAGGGTGTCGGTTTAGGAGTACAAATGAACAAAACCTGAGAACGGCCATACCTCAAAAGGTGGGTGCAACCAAATATTAACCAATTAGCAGTCTGGGAATTTGGGAATTATTAGAAAAGACAAAGACTGAGAATGGGAGAAAGACTGATATAGGGAATTGGGAAGAGTGACAGCTTGGCTGGGCTGTGATTCAAAGTCTGAGGAGCTGATAGTAGGAGGGACTAGGTGAGGAAAATGAGACTGATACAGGAAGTCAAGGGTTAAAGATATTCAACCTTGTATAAAATATTACATCAAGACAGAAAACGTAACAGTTTGAATGGCTGTCTAATTAGGTTGCTCACCTCTGACACCTGGATTTCAGTCCCCCGCATCCTCCAGCAAACATCTCATTCCTCATACAAAGTGGTACAGCATTTAAAAGAGCGAGGAAGACTCGCTTCAAAATATCCTACAGTTTGATTGTTAAGGTGCCCTTCTGAAAGATGGGTTCAAATCACTTGTGAAAGGGAGGGATTCCAGCCTTTCTCCCCTAAGCTCTGTGCTACTAGCAAAAGGAGGAAGTTTATACTATCCTTTTTGTGACTCCAGCCTTTGTTAGTTCTTTTTCTTTTCCTCCTGACAAGTACCTGAAAATGAAACATTTTGTTTTAAGTAAAGTTGATCATTTCATGTCCAACAAGACACATTTGTGGCATTTTGTTCAGGTAAGACCAAAAAAACGCCCCCAAAAACCTGTTTGCCTTTTCAGTCTGTCTGCTGAACCAAAACAAACCAATTTGCATAACCCTATTAAAACCCATCACAAACTACAGTTTATTTTTCTAGCATAAAAAGGGACTCTGAGAATGCTATTCAACAATGGTTTTGTTATTCTGACTTCCAAACACTGCAATAAATAAATAAATAAATTGATAATCAAGTACAGGAAGTTCTCTGACTTACAACACTATTGGTTCCTGAAAACAGTGTCTTAAGTTGAAACATTGCAACTTGAAACCAATTTTCTCATAAGAAACGATGTTATAAATGGGGGATTGGTTCCTGAACCAAGGCCTGATACCCTATTTTCACCAGAAATACCCCAGAATTTTGTACTCGATCAATTATAGATGTGTAATATAGCCACGTTAATATATTTATATTGTAAATAGCAATCATATTGATTTAGAAGGACTTCTTTGAGGTGACTTTGCTGGACTTTTTGAAGGGCTCTTGGTTGGACTTTTTTGAAGGTTCTTGGCTGGAGTCTTCTCAGGAGTCCTGGCTGCAGGTTTTTCTGGAGTCTTGTCTGCTTCTTAAAGAAAGTGTCCAAGGAAGTTTGGACAGATGTTCTCCATAGAGATGAGCGATGCAGCAAACTTGTTCTCTGGCATGGCATTGCATCGGATCAAGGGTTGTAAGTCGAAACTGGCATTGTAAAATTGAAACAGGGTGTCAATTTATAAATGTTTTAAGTGTGAAACATTTTAACTCAAAAAGTTGTAAGTCAAGGACTGCCTGTACAGCCAAAAGTCTCAGTCTCCTGAAGTATAAGGGTAAAAAAATATCCAGGCATTTTATTTGGTTAGCTATTGAAAACAACCCCCATCACAACGGTGACAGGTTCTGAGAACACTCACAAGAGAATGGGAAGATCTAATTACTTTTAATTTAGGCCCTCCAAGCTGCAACTATTCTACAGCAAACATTTTCTTCCATAAAGTTCCCTGTCTTTGCTGTCACTGGTAGAAGATCTAGCATAGACAGGGGAAACAGTTTTAACAACCATCTGATTAAACCAAGGAGGATTAGTCAATGAAGTGGCTAAGACGGATGACTAGTCTGCATTAATTCTCTTTCCTGGTGATAGTAATGGTAGGAATACTTAATAAAAAGGATATTATATGGACAGAGCCTGCATTCTGGTTCTTCAGGTGGTGCTAACTGATGAGGTTGAAAAGACAGGAAGTGAAAGACTTTGTAGTGATGTGAGCTGCACTGCCTGCTTTCCTTTGCCCTCCTTCCCCTACCCCTTTATTTTTTCACCCTCTTGCATTTTATCATGTACATTCTCTTTTCTTTTCAGTTGAGTGCCTGTAAAGCAGAAAGCAAAAAGGCCTGGATGGGATAGAGCTCTTAGGACAGGCTTGGGGGCTCTTACCCCACAACAAGCCAGATCTTGTTCTACTCCTAAGTTATCTAAGTGGCATGCACATAGCTTTTAATGACCTTGTTACACTGTTCCACCCTGTGCACCTAGACTTGGACTATTGCATGTGTTCAGAAATGATCCAGTGCAGCTACTAAGGCATCAAACTGCCCATATTATGTTGCAATCCATTTCTATCTGGGAAAGTCCACGAATTCTGTAAGAGGCAAGGATTTTCGTGGGTGAAATTTATTGGACAAACTGCATGACTGGGACAGACTGCCTGCCTTTTACATATTTCTTGGACCATCACAGCTTCAACATCACTTCACCACTAGCATTAATTCTATGAATGTCCTAAAATCCTTGTTTGGAAAAAAATATGTACAGCAGTTGATGGTACTGTCACCTACCTTTGGCTCAGTACCTTAGTGGTTAAAGTACTTCCCCAAGAAGTAGGAAGCTTGGGTTTTAAGCTTGCTTTACCTAGAAGGAATTTGAATGCACATCTGTGCAATGGGACCTGTACCCCATTACTGAAGGGGAGAGACAGCCAGAAGCAACCAGCTGGCTCCAGGTCCCTGAAAGGACTAGCAGGGATGGAGAGCCCTTTCAGTCGGCTGCTCACTCCAGGCACAGACAGTGCAAACAGACTGGTGATTGTAGCCCTGGAAATGTTGGATCAGATGAACAAGAGAAAGGGTTACAGGCTTCGTAAGGCCAGGACCATGGCTATGAGGGGAATAGGGTGGCCATCATAAAAGGACAGTCTGGTTGTCATCTGTCCATACAAAACCAGATGCCTTTATGTCCTCTATGTTTCTCTTCAAGATATTTTTCTCTTGAAGAGAAACATAGAGGACATAAAGGCATCTGGTTTTGTATCAATAGAGGACAGAGTAACAGAAAACCAGAATGTCCTCTATGATGGCCACCCTAGAGGGGAGGCTGGCTCTGACCTACCAGAGCAGAGGATCTCCAGACTGCAGTAGGGGGAACAGGCCCTGGCCTACCCAGTCAAAGGAGCTCCAGACCCTGGGAGGGCTAAGAGGAAGCCCCAGCAGTACCAGGCATCCAAGTTAAATCCCTTTTGTTGTATGTTTATTCATCAACTCTGAAGTGACATAGACCCGGGTTGGGGGATTTTTGGTTGCTAGCTTACACCTGTGTTTATGTTCAGGGTGCAAATAGAGGACCTGAGCCTCTAGCAAACAGTCTATGGATATGAGTCAAGACCCCACGAGGAATGGGAAAGGAAAGAGGGACTGAAACAGGCCCCCCAAACACTGAGGGCACAACCCCAGAGCCCAGGAAGGTGAGACCAGGGCCAAGGGGCCCACAGCCTGGGAGGGTGAGGCTGGAGCTGGGGACCTCAGAGTCTAGGGCAGTGGACCTGGGACTGAAGGGCCCAGCTTAAGAAAGATGACCAAGGCCTGGACAAAAATTTAAGATCTGAAGGGCCAAGTGATGTGTTGGGGGCCAGGGGGAGCCCCTCTGAGTCAATACCCTAGAGATAGAGAAACTGTGTGGCCAAGGGAGAAATAGCACCCCAAGCACATTGGCCTCTGAGGACAGCCTCCCCTCTTTAACATCACGACATGGAAAACAAAATGACAGGGTAGGGCCCTGAGAAGCCAGAGAGAATGAATAAGGCAGAATCCAGGTGGCCACTAGGGGTTAACATGGCCACCTCTAGGGCCTGATTGCTACAATCTCCCATTTTCCACAATAGTGCCTTAACCACTAAGCCACAAGCAGGGCTGAGGATATGCTTCACACTTCCTGTTGAACCCGAGTCCCTGGGTAGCCAAAAACAAAATGCTTATGTAGCCAGAAGAACCGCAAGCAAGGAGGAAATGATTCTGTGATCCACAGATGAGGACACCATTCCCATTGCTATTTATCCATTTTATCCAATGGCTATTTATCTTCTCTCCCCACCCTCAAAAAAACAAAAGCATAACTAGCATTGGGAACAGGAGTAAAAAATAAAAGTCCTAGTATTGTAAAGTGTGTTTCCAGAAGACAATCAATCCGTTTCACTGGCATCACAGGAAGAAAATACTTCTCCATAGTTCCTGCAGCTTAAAGTTGTGGGTTTTGTTGCTGGAGGTCCCCGAGATTGTCCGGTGAAAGATTTCTAATCCTGCAGAGACCACAAAGTGAGAGGACATCCACAAATCCTACTGTTTTTGCTTTTAGCCTTATCTTTCAGTAACAGAAAGGAGCCAATGAATAAAAAATAAAATTGAGTATTTATGTTTTTGGATGTTCAAGAAATCTAATAGCTAGTCTACTACTAACCAAATATAAGACTCCAACAGAGCCATTTTATTTGTACTTGAATGTAATACACATCTAATTCACCATTGCAACCCTTTGATTTAACACCAGTGCAACCCTACTGATTTCCGTGGATTTAAACTGCCATAAAACAGAAGTAGAAGAGTGGTGAATCAGCAGTGGGACTATGAGATGTAGCAGGTTCTACTCCTGTTAGTATAAATGCTTTTTCACTGATAACAAATAGAATGCATGTGAAAAGGAGTCAAAGTTATGCATCTTTGGACATTTTTGTACATCAGAATTTGGAGAACTATTCTCAAATACTATCCAGCTACTATCCAGAGGGAAGATGGACCACTCTCCCACTCTGTGGTTTCAGCAACTGACCTTGCATAAAATTTAATATACTTCACCAAACCCAAGTGTTATCCAGTTGACTCTCCTTTTTCTCCCAGGAGCCAAAGATGCTTCAAAGGAAAATGTAAGCAACTCATAGCAGATGGATGAGTAGTAATGTCTCTCCTATTGCTTCCTGTATTAGGTCTTATCCCACTTTATGACTAGGTTCATATTATTACTACCCAATTGCCTGTCAAGAATGATGTGGGGATGGGGAGAAGAGACTGGGATGGACTGCCGCCACTTAACACCCCATGCTGCTGCTGTTCTGCCTCTTGCAGGGAGCAGGGTGGGGGAGCCAAGGCCAGCAGCACTCCCACCCTCTGTCCAGTCCTCAGCATGGCTTCAAAATCATGGTGAAACTCCAACACACTTGGAGCACTATAATTGGCTGTCCAATCAGAGTACAAATAAAGCGTTATGGACAGACAGACAGACTTAGACTTTTATAATATTAGAATAGTGCAATTTAACTACTCACAGAAAAAAAATGTAACAACTATAGGACTGCCACCAACTGGATGACAGAGCTGCCATCAATCCCAGTGTCATTCGCCTATAGCTCCCTCGCCTACTTTGTCATTTCCTCTTCCTTTGTTCCCAGTCCTATGGGGTTTCTGGGGGTTGCAGTCCAAACTACAGTCAGCATCATTCTGCAGGACTGTTCCCCCTGTCATCACAAACTCCATCAGCCATTATTTTTCTTACGCCCCCTTTCCATAAATTTTGATTATTATGGATGGAAATATTTTTTTCTTTGATCTGAGTTAAAATCAACATTTATCAACGTTTAGCAATAAAAATTTAATCCTGCCAACCCTATATATGACAAAGATTGCTTTAGGCTGTGTTACAGTTTCCTTGATATCCCATGTGTGCCATACCTTTTTCAATATTGCTTAGTTCTTGGCCTATTCTGGTGTCAATGAGTCATATAATTGTAGCACACATGGCATGGAAAATTATTTCCTTTTATCAGTTCTGAATTTGCCAATTTTCAGCATCACTGAATTTCCTTCCTCATCTTTGTACTAAAAAAATCAGGAGAAAAGAGTCTCCTGGCCTTCCTATTCTGTATGACTCATTATTTTTATTTATTAAATCACCCTCCCCTTTCTTCATCTTCTTTCTAATGCTATCAATTTCTTCACAATTTCTGGGTGCCCATCTTCCCCTGAATGCCCTCTACTTCTTCCACTTCATTTTTCAGACGAAGTGATCAGTATTCCATTCCAGATACGGCTGCACCTTTGATTTCTATATCAGCATAATATTTTCCATGGTATTTTGTCCCATTCATTATGCCAGTAAGCATCATTTGCCTCTTTTAACCACAAATGCACATTAAACAGAGATCCTCATGTTGAGAATTAATTTTGGATGAATGCATGACTGAGAGTGAATATGTTTTTCAAGCATACCCAGTCTGCTAAGAAAGCAGCCTTGACAAGAACAAACAAACCATCTACAAGAAGATAAGAATGTCTCAGGATCTTGTAAATCAAAGTAACTCCTTACCATCCATCTTACCATCTGCATGTCCAAGCCTTACCATCTATCTGCATACCTAAGCCATGAGGGTGTGACTAGAGCCACATCAACAACAACAAGGTCATTCGCTAAATGTGTTGTCAGGGCCACTGCAGCAACGTCTCCCTAAACTAAGTATAAAAGGGCATAGAAGACCAGGCCCCAACGATCCTGTATGCCATCCACATCAGCTCGGGAGAAAACTACCAGCATCCCTCCCATAAGCTCATTGTGTCAATGGACTCCCATTGTAAATGAACTGGAGCACCAGTGGATTGGCCTGCATGTATGTGAGAGTATGAATGATTTTAGATAGAGCCTTGCTTTTCCCTACTTGATCTGTCTGTGTCACTCAGTAAAAACCCAAGTTGCTGAACCCATGTGTTGGTCTTTTGTCCAACACTCATCTGCAAACTTACTGCAGCTGCAGTCTGTCTGATAGGTTTAACTTTAAAACTTGAAAGGTATGCGAGTAATTTATGGTTTTTCCTCTGCTGTGTGACCATGTCCCTATACTCTGTTCCTTTATATTTACATGCATTTGTTTCCTCAGATTTACTTACACTGAAGTGAATTATGTCCTTATTAATATTGTTTGTTATAGCATTTCCTAGAAGCCCCTATGGAGATCTGAGCCCCAGTAAGGTAGGGACTGTACAGGTGTATGATAAGAGATGATTCTTGCCACAAAAGATTTACAGTCTAAGTAGAGAAGATAAAGTAATGGGAGGGAACAGACAGACGTGAAGCGATTTGCTCAAGGAAACATGGCATATCAATGGCATATATGAGTCACAGTAGAGTGTCTTTTCTACTTGGCCACAGTTTCTTCAATAAACTTTATGTTGAACAGTCACCTCCTAAAATAGCCTTACTCCTATGGAGAGAAACCTATAGGAAAGGTAATCTAGTCTCACTTTGTTTTGTTGAATCTGGGTTTGTTTTAGTTGAATATGATCATGCCAAGTTGACAGAGGTAAGTTTACTAGTACAATCATAGAATCATAGAAGTAGGGTTGGAAGGGACCTTGTAGATCTTCAAGTCCAACCCCCTGCCAGGGCAGGAGAAAAACTGGGCTCAAATGACTCCAGCCAGGTAGGCATCAAGCCTCTTCTTAAAGACC
>NW_017728906.1:50669701-50684213 GCF_001723895.1 Crocodylus porosus | reverse complement strand
TTCCCTAGGAAGTTGGTTCCAGATCCTAGCCGCCCTGACTGTGAAATAGTTTTTACAGATGTCTAATCTAAACCTACTCTCCAACAACTTGTGGCTGTTATTCCTTGTTATGCCAGGGGGCGCTAGGGGAAACAAGGTCTCCCCCAAACCCTTCTGGTTCCACCTAGTGAGTTTATAGATGGTCACCAGGTCCCCCCTCAGCTTTCTCTTGTGAAGGCTGGACAGATTCAGGTCCCACAGTCTCTCATTGTAGGGCCTATCCTGTTGTCCCCGGATCATGTCGGTGGCCCTCCTCTGGACCCTCTCAATGTTGTCCACATCCCTCCTGAAGTGGGGTGCACAGAACTGGACGCAGTACTCCAGCTGTGGCCTGACCAATGTCGCATAGAGGGGGAGGATCACCTCCTTGGCCCTACTTGAGATGCACCTGTGGATGTACGACAAGGTCGGGTTAGCCCTGCCAACTGTGACCTCGCATTGTCGGCCCATGTTCATCTTGGAGTCGATAATGACTCCAAGATCCCTTTCTGCCTCCGTGCTCTCAAGAAGGGAGTTTCCCATCTTATAAGTGTGC
Organism: Crocodylus porosus; assembly: GCF_001723895.1. Lineage (NCBI taxonomy): Eukaryota > Metazoa > Chordata > Crocodylia > Crocodylidae > Crocodylus > Crocodylus porosus. Next base: position 50,683,639 of record NW_017728906.1, on the reverse strand, counting down.
TGCTGGTTACTACTGCCTAAGTGCAGCACCCTGCGCTTGTCAGTATTGAAACGCATCCTGTTTTTGTTAGCCCACCCCTGTAACCTATCCAGGTCTTGCTGCAGTTTTTCCCTCCCTACTAGTGTGCTCACCTCACCCCAAATTTTGGTATCGTCAGCAAATTTAAACAGGTTGCTTTTCACCCCATCGTCCAAATCAGTGATAAAGAGATTGAACAGCACGGGCCTAAGGAGTGAGCCCTGGGGGACTCCATTGCCCACTTCTCCCCAGGTCGAATATGACCCGTTCACCACCACCCTCTGAGTACAATCCTTCAGTCAATCTGTAATCCATCTGACTGCGTAGGCATCAATGCCACAGTCCCCTAGTTTTTTAATGAGGATGGGGTAGGAGAAGGTGTCAAAGGCCTTGCTGAAGTCCAGAAAGACTACATCCATGGCGACACCTGCATCCAATGCTTTTGTGACCTGATCATAAAAAGCAATCAGGTTGGTCTGAGATGACCTGCCCCTAATGAAACCGTGCTGGTTGCCCTTGAGCACCATCCCTGAAGCTGGCCCATCACAGATGTGCTCCTTGATGATCTTCTCAAAGAGTTTCCCTAGGATTGAGGTAAGACTGACAGGCCTATAGATGCCCGGGTCCTCCCTCCCTCCTTTTTTTAAAGACGGGGACCATGTTAGCTATCTTCCAATCATCTGACACCTGGCCTGAGCAGCATGAGCACTCATAAAGATGTGCCAAAGGCCCTGTAATAACCACTGCTAGCTCCCTCAACACAGGGTGGAGAGCATCTGGACCTGCTGATTTGAATGCATCCAGCCCCTCCAGAAGCTCTCTAACCTGGTCCTCCCCAACCTGAGGTCTGGAGTCGCTCCCCTTAAGTCCGTCTGCATCACGGTGGGGAAGTCCCAGTCCCTGCCCAAGAAAATGGAGGTGAAGAATTGGTTAAAGAGGTCTGCTTTCTCCTCTGGCACAACCACCAGATTGCCCAGAGAATCTTGCAGGGACCCCACATTTCCCGGTGCTTTCTTCATCCTCCCTATATATTTGAAAAAGGACTTTTTATTATCTTTGATCTCAGACACTAGTCCTAGCTATATGTCTGCCTTAACTTTCCTGACAGCCCCCCTACAGGCCCGAGCAGAGTAGGTATACTCCTCTTTGGAGATAGCACCCCCCTTCCACCAGTTGTACATCGCCTTTTTGGCAATCAGGTATTCCCAGATGCCCTTGGTGAGCCAGGAGGGCTTTTGGGAACTCCTGCCCCCCTTGCTTCTTGTTGGGATGGTCATCCCTTGGGCCCTGAGTATCGTCTCCTTAAGGAATGACCACTGATCTTGGGCAGTGAGTTCCCCTGCTCTCAAGAACCCCAGTGCCTCTCCTACTAATCTCCTAAACTCATTGAAGTTGGCCCTCTTGAAGTCTAGGGCGACCGCCTTGCTGCAGGCCCTTGACACCCTGCGCTGGATAGTGAATTCCAGCAAGCAACGATCACTATCACCCAGGTGGTCAAGAACCTGGAGGCCCCTTACCAGGTCATCGCCTGTGGCCAGGACCAGGTCCAACAGGGCATTTCCTTTGGTGGTGTCACACTCCAGCTGGACTCTGCCAGTTTTGCCTAGCAACAGGTGCCGTCAGCACTCTCCACACAATCCGGAAAGCCCCCATTTGAATTGCTGCATGGCCCTGGCCATGTGCTCGGGAGACCCCGTCCCCTGTGGAAAATCCCGGCGAAAATTTTAGCGCAGAAATGTGACCAATCAGGGCTTGAAATTGTTTGTCATCTGGCCTATAAAAGCTAGGGTTGAGCTTCCACCCAGGGAGAAACCAGAGCGTTCACTACTCAGTGGGTAGGCCTGGCCAGCTTCCCACGGTTTCTCCTGCCTCCAGACTCTTCGGCAATCATTTGTGCACTCGAGCATCAACCGCTCGTTCATCGTTGTTTTCAGTTTCGGACTCAGCGCTCAGTTTTTCTGGTTTATCCCACACCTGAACTGGGAAAGATCAAGTGTAACTGTCTGCACGGCCACAGCCACACCAGTGGTGCGTAAGTAAGAAATCAAATAAAGGGTTTTTTTCTGGAACTGTTACGAGTCTACCTCTCCCTCTCGCAACTTAACATCAGGGGATAGAACCCACTGGGGCAACAGCCGCAACCCGGCTCGTGCCTCGAGCAGGTGGGACTGTGCACCTCCTGAATTAAGGAGGTCAGACATATTTAAGATTAAATTAATTGCATTCAATTCATTAAAATGTGTGACTGCAGCACAAAGTGTATTATTTTATACCATTCCAACACAGCAACTTTGAGGTTGCAGTAAATACCTTTTTTATCATGTAGCATGAAAATATTTTTTGGGACTGGCTTTGGGCTATTACTGCTCCAGATCATACCACAAAGGAAATACGCACATAAAAGTGAACTTGAATTTGATGAGCTGTGAAGACATAGTAAAAACTAAAATTGTCTCTTTGAATTTGGGACATTTGATCATCTGACATTAGCCATGATTTCTCTGGGAAAAAAAGTTAAGGAGAAGTACAAAAGGGTACAGGGAATAAAAAGAATGACTGGAGGCAGGGAAAACATCAAATTATAACTGATAACATATGCCCAAATCCCAAGAGAGGACATGTTTGTGGAAGATGACAGGAGGTAGTGGGGAGAAGGCAGACTGAATATTTTTGTATTCAGGAGAATTCATATTCAAGATGTCCAAGAGAATGCAAACCAAGAGAACATACCCAGCTGGAATCTAGGGTAAGTGGCCTGTATTTGCTCCATTGTAAATTCTTGCCTACACCAAGGTTATAATGTAAGTCTACATGGTAGTCAGACAAAGCCCCTCAAAACTGAGATTTGCACCAGATTCAGACAGAAAAAAAACATGGTTTACGGTGATTTTGCCTGTCGTGCAAACATACCAGTAGTGTGGACAAGGATGAAGAAATTCAAAAGCAAGAGAGACATCTCAAGAGAGACTCATTAACTTTCAGTGGGAGCTACATGCCAAGCTGACCTTTGGGCCTTTGAAAATCTTTTCCAAGGCCTTTTACAGCAAACAACAAAGGCAGAAAAGTAGCGAGGCTCAGTGTATAAAACTTTATAGTATATGTAGCATTATGAACTATTTCAAATCTTTGCTTCTATTACTACAACTTTATAGCTAGTTCTCCACCTAGAAATCTGACAGTAACATACACATTTTATGCATACAAAGCAATATGTAATATATAAGCTACCTCCGTTCTATCAACTCATCCATAAAAGATATCATATGGTTTTAGGGAACACTGTGCCAGATTATAAAAAACATTCCCTATACAGCTCATGGAAGTTATAGTCTTCTGGAGGGTTATCCAATACATTAATTGGATAAAATAGTAGTGTGTTCATAACCTAAGTCAGTTACAGGGCAAAAAAGCTACCATTGAGACTTAAATTGTCAGTGGGAAGCTGCAGACTGAGCCATGTAACCCAAGAAAATCTGTGAAGGATAACAATAAACATGAATCTCATCTTAAATGTCCTGATATTTCACAGTATAAGGCAATATGTAATTATTTATCCTTAAAACATCCCTTTACACTACCCTTTAAAGAAGTAGTTGAAGTGCCTCACCAATTTAGATGCATACTGCTGAACAAAACATTAAAGACTTTATAAACCCAAGAAGTAATATGTTCTATGTGGAAATGAAATAATAATTTGTTTTTGAACATTTTCACCTTCCAATCACTTCATATACATGCCAAAATAAGCTAGCAAAAGCCAGGTCTCCGTTAAAGCTCTGTGTCCTAGCTGAGGAAGAGCAAATAAGAGCAGGAACTCTGAACGGGGTCACCAAAAGCATTATTCTGATGGAAGATGCAGATGCAGGTTTAACTGTCCATTTGCTAACACTATTCAATGGGAATAGCAAGCAATATAGTAAAGTGATGTTCTGCATTTCCCAACCAGCTCAGAGAGACAATGGAGAAGTCTAAAGCTATGGACAAAGGGCACTTTTACATGTGCTCCGGGGGAGGAAAGGGCAGCACTTTAATTAGAGTGGCTCCATCATGTGTATCAGCATCCTTATGCTTCAAAATGGCAGTGGGGTTGCTTGAACTATAGCTCATTGAATGAGCTATAGTTCAAGTGCCCCCACTGCCATTTTGAAGCATGGAATGCTGATACATGAGACGCAGGAGGCTGCTGGAGCACAGTAGTTACTACGCTCCGATTCTCTGCAATTACAGTGCATCAGAGCAGCTTCATCGCTCATGTACAGGCACCCATAAACCACACACAAACTGGTATATGTGATCATAAACCTGTAACAAATCTGTTCAAATCTGTAACAGGACAGAAATTCAGTGCACATAAACTGCTTTCAAAATGTCTGAAACGAGGTTAAGATAAACCTGGATGGATATAGTATATCAGGCTTAACTGCTTTAGTTTAAATCAGTTACTAGAACTTGTGTTCTTGATCCCCTCCAAAGTCAAGCTAACTCTCAGTCCCTCAGCATCCCAGGATGCTTTGCACCTCCCCAGAAAACCTCCCCCTCCCGCCCTGCAGGGTGGGCAGGCTAGCCTTGGCCCAAGCTGACTGCTCTAGCCAAGCAGTGAGGCATGCTCCAGTGCTCCCCAACTTCTGGCCTGAGTCATGGTAGGTATATGGTTGCATTTTCAGAATCAAAGGTGAACTTCTGTTCATTTGCATATTGGCTCAATCTATGAAGCTTAGAATAACCTGCAGAGACTGAATTGATTTAGCCTCTGGCTTCTTGACTATTTGACCTGGAAATGCTGCTTTCCAGAGAGGTGTAGCAAGTGCCAGAAATGCTGTCAGATGCCAACTGCAGCAGCAGCTATGTTTTATGTCCCAGGCTGTCGCACCAGTTGCTCTTCTCTCCCACCTCCAGTACACTACTGGCTAACCAATTGCCTTTCCAGTATTCTACAACCAAATATCTTCTGGTAGAACACAGTGGCAGAAGACAGCTGCCCCTTGTCCAAATCCTAGAACACCCTCTCAAGAGAACCATCATACAAATCAGGTTATCTTTGTCAAATACATGGAATACTGAATTCTGTACCAAACATTATTTTAAGATTATGCTAATGAATTTTGAGGAGACTGCATACATATCAAAGAGGATGCAACTGAAAACTCTACTGGTACTAATAACATGCCATACGACTCACAGTCTAAAACATACTTCAGGAAAAAAAAGTGTTGCAACATTATGTCTGTGTGTGAACATACACACATATATATATATATGTTGGGTCTTGCTGACAGGGTATTTCTGATCCAATGTCTGTTCATACAAGATGGGCCTGTGGGACACATGAAAGGACCTACACTGTGCTGTTGACTGCAGTGCCAAACAAAGGTACCAAAGTCCAGGCAGCTTCCTGAGGGATTATCTGCAGGATACTGACCAACATGGAGATCATTAAAGACAATAGCATTATTTGCCAATTGTCAGAAAGCAAAAGTTATCATTCAGGAATAACTTTGAACAATATCATCTGTAGTGAAAGCTGTAGCGTAATTATATTACCTTGCCTAGTTTTCTCAAACCATGCAAACCAACTATTTAGAGGTATGTGAGCATCCTGCAATATTTGCAGTGGGCTGCTTTTGAATCTATGCCCTGCAAGTAGGTATGCACTAGTATATGTTTTGTTACTGTACAGAAATCAACCAAGCCAGCAATCTGGTTGGGCATAGAGAAGATTCTATGCAAGAAGGGCCACAGTAAAGAGGATGGAAAAACAACCTACTGGCTTTAAGTGTTCCCTAACTAATTTCTTTGTCAGCATCAAACAGCATAATTTCTTTGATTTTTTGCCATTACCATCCTCTCAAATACTATTTAATTCAGTGAGATTTGAAAACCCTCAGCCCAGATCCTCAGAAGATATGTAGACACCTATATTTGGAGGATCAGTACCTCATGTTTGATGTGGATATTAAAAATTATAAGAAGCTGAAATCCAAAGAATAGTGGACAAAATTGGAAAAGTTATGCTTAAAACCAGTAAAAATATGAGTGTCCAAGACCTGTTTTATTTACATGCCTGGACACACGAATACCCTGGAATGCATTTTAGCTATTGAAGCAAAAGTTCAAGGCAATGCCAGCTATCTTTCTGATTATAATAGAATGAGTAGAGGAGTAAGTTTTGACACAAAAATAGTATTTTGTTTGCCCATAGTTATGTAAGCTTGGCACCTTCCATAGATTTCATAGACATTAGGGCTGGAAGGGACCTCAGACAATCATCGAGTCTAGCCCCCCGCTCAAAGGGCAGGAAGTCAGCTGGGGTCATAGGAGCCTTCATTCATTATCTGCATCTAGTACTACAAGGGATTTTGCTTTTATGAATTGGCTTGTAGATATTGCATTAAAACAATTGCTCAGAGGGATGGAAAGAGTTAACTGGTTTCTAAAAGCCTGTTTGTGACAGTTTCCTTCAAGGCCCTCTGTCTCTGAAGCCAGCAGACAAACAGGTGAGGAAACTGAAGACATGGACCAGACTGGTCCCTGATAATCCACAACATGAGATAGGCTTGCTGCATTGATGCCAGGTCACAGTAACCAGCTGCAGAGCCCTTGGGATTTCCAGTTTTGGTGGACAGACCAAATTAGGAGGCAAGGGCATCCCCAAATTAAGACATGGGTAAATGACCAAATTAAGATGTGTGCATGTGATGGCTTTAAGAAACAAAGTAATATGCAGGCAGAACAGAATGGTGACAGTACGATGATCACAGGGAAACCAGTCAACAGTACCCAGAGATGAAGAGTCATCAGGAGAAGAAATTTCAGGAGGGATTTCAGAGCAGCAAAGGATCCCTGAGGAAAAACCCATGGCCACCATAGAGGGCACACCACCAGCCATCTCACCCACCCCAGTGGGGCAGGGTGGCCTCGGCCCTTGACCTCCAGGCTGCTGACATCTGACATTCAAGAAAGAACAAGAGGGTGAAGCTCACATACTGGCCATATGTTCTGTGAATCCTAGTTGGTAGATATAGAATGGGGGTGGGGGGTTACATTACTCTTATCTGCTATCACTATGTATCAATACAATTTGCCTATTATCGAATGGAAGAAGTTGTGGTTGGTCTGAGGGCTTGGGTCTGCCCAGAACAAGTTATCTGGGTAATAAATCCAGTGCCAACAGGTAGCAGTACTATGCTTACTAAAAATGAGATGCCACAAGTTTGGGGGACAAATGCACTGAATGCACTCATTTGAAACTAGCATACATTTCTCCCCCACCACACCCCACGACTATCTTCATTTAATTTTGCATTTTGTCAGTGAAGCTTTTCATGCCAAGCAACTAATCCTCTGTTTTAAAATAGCATTTATCTTCCCAAAAGTGTGAAAAGCCCCACTGGCAAGGCCTCATCTGAAGAATTGTATCTTGTCTGAGGCCCAAGAAAGATCTGTACAAATTGGAAAGAATCCAAAGGGCCACAAAAATTATTACAGGCCTTGGAAGCATGACTTAGTTTGGAGAAGAGAAAACTGAGTGGGGATCAATAACAGTCTTCAAATACCTGAAAGGAGATTTTGCAAAGTATGGAGATAGCCTTTTATCTGCATCTGTAAGGGACAGGACTAGTAACAACGGCTTCAAATTGCATCAGGGGAAATTTAGGTTGGAGATAAAGAAAACTATGAAGGTGGTCAATTATTGTAACAGGCTATCAAGAAAAGTCATGGAATCTCCACCCTTGGAAGTTTCCAAGAGTGGGTTAGACAGACTCTTAACTGAGATGATCCAGCCTAAGCAGGGATTCCCTTCCAGCCCTATTTTCATATGATCCAATAACTTGACAGGTGTTTATGGTAGGTAATAGACAATAGGCAACTGTTGTCTCAAGACAATATATCTGTACCAAATGAGGCATCAGTTCATTCAACATCTGCAAATATGGCTACAGAGCCCAATATCTGAATGACACTTCCGTTCCATACTTTTCACATACAAAGTTTATCTGAAGTTCATAATCTAATAGTCCTGGATGTGGTGTGGGGTTTTTCCTCAAATTTCTTCTTTCTTCTTCATGTTGGGCTCTTTTTTCCCTCAAAACCCTTTATTCCACACTTAACAGACTGCTTCTAAGCTCTTCAATCCTCAGCAATCTTCTCACAGTTGTTTGGCTCATTGCATTTATTTCTCTCTTGCAAACACCTTTGAAATGGAAATAAGGACACCTTCACTGGTGATGTGTAGGGGGTGCACATGCACCCCCTGAGTGTGGCAGTGCACCCCTACAAAAAGGTGCCTCCAATCTTCCCTGCCCCACCGCCACCAACACTGCTGGTGGCATCTGCGGGAGCTCATTCATGGACACCTGATCTTCCTTTAAGTAGTTCTCCATTCAGGAAATCTTTGGGTATACAGCTGTCATCTATTCTCCATATATGACCAAGCTGTCAAAGTCTATGCTGACTGAAAAGAGAATTGATGTTGGTACTTTCTAAGCCCTCAGTGCAGACAACTTTCTCCTGCAAGAATATGGCAAAGGCAATAAAAGAGGAAGCTATTGAGGTGCTTTTCATAAGTAAATTATATGGTCAAGGATTTGCTGCCGTACAAAAGGGTATTGATGATGCAAGCATGGTAAATGTTGACTTTGATCTTAAGTTAATTTGATGTTGTTCCACACTCATTTGCTCAGCTTGCTTATGACACCTGATGCTTTGCAATATGAGTACTCAGTTCAGCCTTAAGTGGCAGGTTCATGGTAACAATGGAGCCAAGGTACAACAATTTTCTTCCAATATCCAATACATTTTCACCTATGGTGATTCCTGATGGTGAGTCAAAGTTCTGGCCCATAATAGTGGTCTTCTTGATGCTGATTGTAAGACCAAACTCCTGGCAGGCATGAGCAAAGCAACTAATGAAGCTTTGAAAGTTGCTCTCCATGTGGGTTATCCGTGCAGCAGCAGCAGCAAACAGCATCTCATGAATTAAAACTTTCTGCAAATCAGTCTTCACTTTAAATCATGTGAGATTGAATAAATTTTTCATTTGAGTGTGTATTTAAATAAATTCCTTCAGTAGCAGTCCCCCAAATGAAGGAGAGAAGAGAAAATCCCAAACAAGGATTTTTGCGGTAAGGATATAAACCTACTTGATTCCGCTTCAGATCTCAAAAGCCTCAGACATTGATCCTTCACAGCTGTTTCCTTCATTCCATCAGAGACAGCTGTCATTTAAGCATCAGAGATAGTCACAGGACTGTCAGTCAGGCCAGTACACACAGTCCCAGCATTCCATGTTGAAAAGTGGAGTATTGATTTTCTCTTTCTCTTTTTGTCTGGTAAAGTGATGCAATCTGCTTTTCAAGTTTTCTCTTAGCACCAAACACCTATTGGAGCAGGCAGGCCATGGAGGATCAGTACCTTATTGGATGGAAGCTGCCCAACTTTAAGTAGGAAATAGCTGATCAATGAAATTCACCAGTGTCACCCCTCTCAGTCTTGCTGGTTCAATCCCAGGGAAAGGCAGATGACAGTACATGTGGAATCAAGTTGGCTGTAGGAACTCCTGGAGCAAAGGAGATCATCTATTTATCTTTCTTTCAGGGCTCCACACTTAGACTGGCTGCCAACCAGGGCTAAAGAGCCCAGTCTACTATCCCATGCATTAGAACTCAGTTCCATAACCTTTAGTAGCATTTCCTCTGCCACAGGTAAGACAAGTACATCCTCCAAGGTACTCCTCTGCCCAAAGTCATGGGCACCCTAGAAGTTGCCAGGTTAACTGCCACCCACCACTCCACGTTAAGTAGCTGGTAGTACTATCTACCACAAGTTACAGCAGCAGGCAAACCTGACCTGACCAGATGCCTATGTTTTCTGTAAATCTATGAGCACGTCTGCATGTGCACTTTCATATGCAGTAGCTTCTTTTACTGCACATTAAAGCATTGTGTAAAAATCCATGCTATTATGTTAGTGTGCTGTAAAATAGGCTACTGCACATTAAGCATCACTCAAAAAACATGTGCTTTTGGTACTGTGCATTAGGGCAGCCTAATGAGCATTTATTTAATATCTCACATTGGAGATACTAAATTTAATGTGCATTAGGACAAGTGCATTAATCCTTGTGTAGACATGCCAACTATGTCCCAGAACAAGGCACAACAGGCACCTGTGTGGCTCAGTTGCAAAGACTTGTCTATGTGCTGCTGAACTGTGAGCAGTCATGTTTCAATATTAGTAACTCCCAGTGCCTAAAGTTAAGCATGACATGTATAATAGGATCAGGCCTCTGTTTGCTTATAACTTTTAACATGGTGATACGAAGTAGAGAGTCAATCTAGGTAGAAACTTTTAACTGGCCTTACCTGGTGCTAGACTGAGGCAAATGTTAGGATTCATAGATTCATAGATGTTAGGGTTGGAAGGAGCCTCAATAAATCATCGAGTCCAACCCCCTGCATAGACAGGAAAGAGTGCTGGGTTCAGATGACCCCAGCCAGATGCCCAGCCAACGTCCTTTTGAAGAATCCCAGGGTAGGGGAGAGCACCACCTCCCTTGGGAGCCCATTCCAGACCTTGGCCACTCTAACAGTGAAGAAGTTCTTCCTAATGTCCAGTCTAAATCTGTTCTCTGCTAACTTATGGACATTATTGCTTGTGACCCCCAGGGGCACCTTGGTGAATAGAGCCTCACCAATTCCCTTCTGCACCCCCATGATGAATTTATAGGCAGCCATAAGGTTGCCTCTCAACCTTCTCTTGTGGAGGCTGAAAAAGTCCAAGTGCCCTAGTCTCTCCTCATAGGTCTTGGCCTGCAAGCCCTTAACCATATGAGTGGCCCTTCTCAGGACCCTCTCCATATTATCCACACCCCTCTTGAAGTGTGGTGCCCAAAACTGGATGCAGTATTCCAACTGTGGTCTGACCAGCATCCAATAGAGGGGAAGTAGCACCTCCTTGGTTCTGTTTGTCATGCATCTGCTGATGCATGATAAAGTGCAGTTAGCTTTGCTGATGATTCATGTTCACCTTGGAGTCCACTAGAACTCCAAGATCCCTTTCTGCTTCCATGCTCCTGAGCAGGTCATTAGGCAGTAGGTGTGCTGGACATTTTTCCTCCCTAGGTGCAGCACTTTGCATTTCTCCTTGTTAAATTGCATTCTATTGTTTTCTGCCCATTTGTCCAACCTGTCTGCCTGTAGATGTTCCCTGCCCTCCTCCGGTGTGTCCACTTCTCCCCACAGTTTTGTATCATCCACAAACTTGGACAGAGTACACTTCACTCCCTCATCCAAGTCACTGATGAAGACATTGAAGAGTATCGAACCAAGGACCAAGCCCTGTGGGACCCAGGGACTGCACGTTCTAAAAATACTGCATTCCATTTCTTAGGCCACAAGCCACAGTATCCCTGACCCTGCTAGGGAAAAGTTACACCTATCTGATAAGGAATGGCCCAGGAAAGTTCTAGCAAGTATAAACTTTTGAACCATGGCCCATTTTTTCAACTTTGAGAATGCTCAGTAGAGACTTAGCAGCAGCGTATTTGGTGCCAAAGGTATGACAAACACCTTTGAGAAGATCTAGGTGACAACTGGTCAGAGTGAGAAAGTTGGTAAGTATGTATTAAAGGTTGTGAATAACAAACGAGTGAAAGGGCGTCCTTTGCTTTGATTAGATTGAAAGATGATTGACCTTGGCCCTGAATGTGTAATTGGGTTGAGATGAATTTAGGGTATTTTAAAAAAACTCTGTGAGTGAGTTTTGTGGGTGTGCACATCATTGTCATCTGTTTGTATTGGTGTTACATGGCAGGAGGAGCACCCTGAGACTTGGAACATTGAGAAGAAGCAAGTGGCTGGAAGAGTAGCCAGAGAAGAAATGTGAGAGGGTAATGTATCACCCCTCCCTTTTGTTATAGAGTTTCTCAGTTCAACTATTGAGTGAGTCTGTTAAGCTAAGGTGTACCTGCAACCACAACAATGTTCCAAGCATAGAGTGAGGCAAGCATTTCCTCTCTATCTCTCTGCATATGGTTCTGTATTGTCATTCTTCTTCTGTATGTATATATGTATACTGTATTTTGCTGTTAGGTCTGTTGTTTGTTAACAATATAGTCTTATAATTTAATTCTACCCTTTGTGTCTGTGATCTTTTCAATTAACTATTATTATAAATGGTAGCTAAAGCCAGGATGTAGGCTTAGGCTAGTAAAAGGCAGTAGGCTGAGGTAGACTCTTCGAGGATTAACGTCCCTCATTACTCTAATTAAGAGTTTGAGTTTGCCTCTAATGCATTGAGGTGCATAAGTATCTGAGATAACACAAAGAAAACAAGCTTTTTATTAGAGACCAAACAGTCAATAAAAGTGTAGCTGTTACTGAACCAATAAATGCAAACTTATGTAAATTAAGTGTAGCCCATAGGCTATTGTCATCTTAAAACCTCTGCTTCTCTAACTTGGAGGATCAACACAGCAAAACCATAATACCACTCAGGAAATGTTTGTTTACTGTGAGCAATACACACATAGCTAGTTCTATAGGTTTTGTGCCATAAAAACAAAAATACTGCTGTTTTTTACAATGATGGTCTAAATTAATATAGCTACACAGCATGGAATAACTTCTTCTTGTATTATCGGACATTTCTGTAATAATATTTTTTGTTTTAAATAATGGTATTATGAGCTGGCTCCGAATTCACTCTAGTCAATGAGAACATTGCCACCCTACTAGGATGAGAACCAAAGGCCTAAATCATCAAATCTCTTTAGGAAGTGCTTTAGTCCAATGGAGGTCAATGCAATTAGACAGGATATGTGATGGAGTGCTTTATGAACTGGAGCCTGAAAGGAGGTGGTGGTAATGTGTTCTGTTTTTCTTGTTTCAGGGTTTGTGTTTTAATGTTTAATGTTTTAAGGAGGCAGTGGTGGATGATTTTTTAAATTTTTATTTGTCATTGCAGCTCTGTAGGTAAGAGAATGGCTCAGCTGGAGCACATGGAAATTAGCCTGTGGCAAGAAGTTATGGAGATGACTCAAACAAGTGAGAAAGAAACAAAGCATTTCTCTCTTCCAGAAGTTAATGTTTATTTTCTGGAGACAAGATGATAGGAACTAAATCCCCTAAGTCTCCATATGGCCTAAACCACACTGCCCAGGCATCTAAATACATTAATAATACATGGTATTTCTTCAAACACTTCACAAGAGACAATGAGGCAAATAGAAATTTATGATACCTACATCTCTTCAGGAAAGCCTGGTAGAGACTGAGTCACCTCACTATCTAAAAGTGACAGCAAGATGAGAAGAACATGCTGCTGCAAAATAAAAAAAAAACAAAACACCCTTCTTTTATTATTTATTTAACAATGACAAAACATAGATACCAAACTTTAGGAACGTTGTAAAAGATGCAGACTTTAGTGCTATGCCTTAGCATACAAAACACAAATAGTGGAACCCTTCTAGTCACAGAACAACTTCATAAAAAAAAAAAGATTCAGTAGAACCAAAGTCACAGTCTGTATATTTCAATACATTATTCTGCCAGAGATATATCATACTGTAACTTAATTTAGGAAGAGTCTATTGTCTATTAATATCCTTTTTAGTACAGGAACTTTCACATTACCCCAACCTCTATTTCCTATCAGCTTTCATCACCTGGTCCTTTTCCTCACTCTAGTTTCACTGAGCACAAACTCAGCATAAATCATCACACACAGTCTCTTTCTTCTGCTATTTTTGGTGCTTCTAATGAAATGATGCAGCGTACATAACATAACCTGTAGTTATCCAAATTGTATAGCACATATCACGTAATAATATAATGGTTACTTTATTCCATAAGAAGATGAAAGATGCATTTTGTTTCAAGTCAGTTTACAATTAAAATATTGTATGGTCCACATTCAAAG
>NW_017728906.1:50657496-50668026 GCF_001723895.1 Crocodylus porosus | reverse complement strand
GCATGGAATAACTTCTTCTTGTATTATCGGACATTTCTGTAATAATATTTTTTGTTTTAAATAATGGTATTATGAGCTGGCTCCGAATTCACTCTAGTCAATGAGAACATTGCCACCCTACTAGGATGAGAACCAAAGGCCTAAATCATCAAATCTCTTTAGGAAGTGCTTTAGTCCAATGGAGGTCAATGCAATTAGACAGGATATGTGATGGAGTGCTTTATGAACTGGAGCCTGAAAGGAGGTGGTGGTAATGTGTTCTGTTTTTCTTGTTTCAGGGTTTGTGTTTTAATGTTTAATGTTTTAAGGAGGCAGTGGTGGATGATTTTTTAAATTTTTATTTGTCATTGCAGCTCTGTAGGTAAGAGAATGGCTCAGCTGGAGCACATGGAAATTAGCCTGTGGCAAGAAGTTATGGAGATGACTCAAACAAGTGAGAAAGAAACAAAGCATTTCTCTCTTCCAGAAGTTAATGTTTATTTTCTGGAGACAAGATGATAGGAACTAAATCCCCTAAGTCTCCATATGGCCTAAACCACACTGCCCAGGCATCTAAATACATTAATAATACATGGTATTTCTTCAAACACTTCACAAGAGACAATGAGGCAAATAGAAATTTATGATACCTACATCTCTTCAGGAAAGCCTGGTAGAGACTGAGTCACCTCACTATCTAAAAGTGACAGCAAGATGAGAAGAACATGCTGCTGCAAAATAAAAAAAAAACAAAACACCCTTCTTTTATTATTTATTTAACAATGACAAAACATAGATACCAAACTTTAGGAACGTTGTAAAAGATGCAGACTTTAGTGCTATGCCTTAGCATACAAAACACAAATAGTGGAACCCTTCTAGTCACAGAACAACTTCATAAAAAAAAAAAGATTCAGTAGAACCAAAGTCACAGTCTGTATATTTCAATACATTATTCTGCCAGAGATATATCATACTGTAACTTAATTTAGGAAGAGTCTATTGTCTATTAATATCCTTTTTAGTACAGGAACTTTCACATTACCCCAACCTCTATTTCCTATCAGCTTTCATCACCTGGTCCTTTTCCTCACTCTAGTTTCACTGAGCACAAACTCAGCATAAATCATCACACACAGTCTCTTTCTTCTGCTATTTTTGGTGCTTCTAATGAAATGATGCAGCGTACATAACATAACCTGTAGTTATCCAAATTGTATAGCACATATCACGTAATAATATAATGGTTACTTTATTCCATAAGAAGATGAAAGATGCATTTTGTTTCAAGTCAGTTTACAATTAAAATATTGTATGGTCCACATTCAAAGGAGTAGACACGGGCCACTGCAAACAGAAACAGAAGCATTAGCCAACTCTGAGTAACTGAAAACTACACTAACTTGAAAACATACCGCCATTGAGGAGCCTGTTGAAAGCATAGGCTCGTTTTGGAGAGAGAGAGAAGCCTAAATTCTGCTCCCTGTTACAAATAGGCAACAATACGTATAACTGTTGAGGGCTAGCCTTATCTATCTTAAAATTATGGGGCAATAGTAGATAACAAATTTGCCTTTAAACCATGACATTCCAGCAGAGAAATAGACTGTGTCTTTGAAAAAGCCACCCCAAAACCATACAGTAACATGATACAAAACAAAAAGAAGCCTTCCTGTAACCACTCAGTGTCACTTAACACCCCATGCTTGAGCCAATAAGAATAATCAGTTATAGCCTCCACTCAATAAAGATCAGACATTGAGAGAAATAGTCCCAGTTCCCCTGCTCCTGGCTTTTAAAAACCTCTCTAACCTTGGCCAGCTCAAAACCAAAATCCCTGCTGTTTCATAGAAATAAAGTGTTTCATAGAAACACAGCCTTTCCATAACCAGGAATAAAACCTTTCAGCACAACTCCACTGCTACAGCAAGCAACAACAAACCCATCATAATCCACAAATCCTACAGATGCCTATCCCACAATGTGATAGCTCACCCAGTACACCAAATGCATTCATGGAAACTATGTGGGTGAAACTAAACTAGACTAAAACTATGCACCAGAATGACTGTTCACAAGAAAAAAAGATTAAAGACAGAAGAGTGCTGAAGACTTTTCACAAAACAACCACTCACTTTCTGACCTCGCTTTTCTCATGCTCAAGGGAAATTTACAAAATTCCTTCAGAAGATGAGCCTGGAAATAAAAAACGAGAAGTTGACTGCATTCTAAGAACCAAGGATTGAACACTGATACTGACTTCATGGCATCATATAATCTGACTCTCGATAGTCTTTCTTCACACTACAGGTAATATCAGCCCTTTTTTCTTTAAAGGTTTTGATCTTCCACGAATCAAGCTATACCTTCTTCTGTGATTTCCTTGACTGCTACCCTGGGAATTTCAATACTCTTTAGTTTCACAAGCTAGCAAACTGTTTTTAATCTTTTGCTACACCTGTTTTTCCCTCAGACCTGAAGAAAAATGCACTGCATTCAAAAGCCTGTCAAAGTCTATCCCAACCATGCAGTTGGTCTAATACATGGTATCATATGCAGAAATCCTTGCCTTTTAAGTATGTTCTGGACCTTCACAGCCATAACATCATCACTTCAACACTTACCACATCCTTATTATTTATTGCGTAACAACAGAATCTGGAGGCGCTATTGTGCCTCATATGTGAGAGTCACTTAAGTGAAAACATTTCTAACTAAACAGACATGAAGGGTTAAGGGTGTGAGAGGATTATGACGACTCCAATAGTACACCTGAAGGAACTGGACCTACAGAAATTACATGGCTTGCCTGGATCACAGGCAAGCTAAGGAACTGAATCTAGAGTTCCAGTTTATGCTTTACGTATGTGTTCATTTTTATTACTTCTTTAATATGTTTGCATGGCACAGGATAGTGCTATTCAGGATGTCCATGCTAGACGAGAGAGGTAATTAGCCATATAAGCCTGAGGTCAGGTGGGAGGCAAGGCAGGGTGGCACATTAAAGACTAACTAGAGAAGACTAGAAAAGTCATCAGCTAAATCACATCCTGGAACCAGTGCAGCTTTGATAGTATAGCACTCTGGCTATGTACCCTGCTGCTCAGTTTAGCTATTTAACCTGAACTGAATGCTGCCCTGATGCAGCTATCTTGCAGGTGCTATACCTGATGCAGGTGCTATACTGAGGTATGCTTTGTGTAAAGAACTGCCCCAAATTCTGTATAATTTGATTGCTTCATCCCAACCAAACTCTTTTTTCAAGAGTCATAAAAACAACTGCTGTCTGACTGTGAAATAAAAATAATACTTGGAAATCATGCCAAACTTAGGTCAATTTGCCTACACCTTAATCTACATGACCTAGTAACCAAAGTGTACGTCAGCTGCAGAACACATGTGCATGACATTAATGTCTTGCTGGAGAGATGTCTATTGAGCAGAGGAAGTATTATTCTAGTTAATGCCGGTGGGAAAAAAAATGCAGAAAATGGGGTTGAACCATGTATATAAGCTTTCTGCAAGAAGCTATGTGCAATCAATGAAATATTTTTGAGCCTTTTTAATAAAAATGGCTTTATTAGTGATTACCTCAGCAGTTGGGGTACCTCAGAGTTACCTCTGACAATTCTCCACATAGGTAACTGTCTCCTGCCTAACAAATATGCATTAAAATGGATATTTTGATCATATGAATTGCAAAGGAACATTTCCCTAGCAAGAAAACCACTCTGAATCAAATTATCTCCCTTCTGACAGGTCTTACAGATCTATGAACAGGTTTAAATGCAAGCAACACACTTAGTATCTAAGCTTTCTTGGAAGAAAGGAGAATTGTACTTTGGAGGAAATATCTGTCTTCAAAAGTTGTATCAGATTTTAAAAACCTTATCCCCCAGACCCATTACTTCTAGCTAAAATTTGCCCTTTTAAGGATAATCTGAAATTCCAAATTAATAAATGAGCATCTATACAATACAGTTAAGCTGATTTCATGCATAGTATCTGTATATAAAAGTAAAACAAAATATACTAAACACATTCATATATGCAAACAATCTCATCCAAGGCATTTCGACATGCAAAAAAACTGCAATTGTGAAGAAAGTCCAGCCAAATAATGATATGATACTGTAACTCCTAAAGCATTCACATTAGAGAAATATTTTCCACCAGCTGTAATAAAAAACCCTCAGTTGTGACTTAACCTGATTTACTTGGCTGCTGAAATGAGAGCTTTCTTTGACAGTTACGTTTCTTAGATATCATTAGCCAAATTTTGCTCTGTTAAACTGACGTGAATAAAGAATAGCTTGACTGAAGATACATTTCCCCAACATCTTCAGAAATAAGCTAGTAAATTACAGTTTTGCATGAAATGTACATCACTAGAAAGAAGGATAACACAGGAAAGTGAACAAGAGACTCAAGGATTTTATTTTCTCCCCCTTACTTTCTCCACATCAAGGCTTTTTGTTCACATTTTCCATCCTAGCTTTAGTAATTCTTTCTAACCCACAGCACCAGTGAATGTCACTGCAAAATAAATAAATGTTAAGCCTCTTTATGTAACTCCATTGCAAACAAGCACAAGAAGCCTTAAGACCAAAACAAAAAGAACCCCAAAAAAACAAACCAAGGAAGCAAAAGTCCAAACACAAAACACAATTTGTTCATAGAAATACCCAAAACCTCCAACCAATGAATTTCAGGGGAGGATGATAAATTCAGCTTCTCCAGCCAACATTATTGCAAACCTCCTCTCTGGTTGATTTTAGTACAAAAAACAATTTTGACAGCAGAAGCTGATGACTTTCTTTTCAAAAATCTTTTTGAAACTAAGTGACAAATGCCTGTCATTTCCCATTGTTCTCTATGAAAGTGAGATCATAGATGCCCTTTCTTAATATAGCCTCTTTCATAGTAGACCCCAGTAATAACAGTTTCCAGCAATCAGCTTTGTTGAGAACAGATTAGGTCTTTACTCCCATAGAGAGCCATGAAAGACAGATGCCCTTCTCAAAACAGTCCTCTAAACATGGGCCAGTTACGAGTCAAGCTCTATTGAGAGCAATGGGAGATGGCATCCATTATAAAATATGGCAGTTCTGTGGGGATTCTCCGTAGCAGTACGTTGTCATTCTCAATGTAAGAGACATTCAGTTACAAAGAATAGCAATGCAACGTGTCCCCAGATGGAGCCTGTGCCAAAGTTTTCAGTCAGTTCTGCTGCCAGGAAGCCAGATACCTCCATGCTATTCTGTTATGAATATCGTTTTAAGGGAAGAACATGGTTTGAGAATGGATGTTTTTGTTTCTTAGTGGGTGCAATTTTAAATTCATTTTACCTCAAACTAGTAAGCCATTTACCTGTAAATTCCCAGAAAAGTCACTCTGCAGTGTTTTTGTCGAGGATTTTCATTTAACTATAAAATTCAAACCACGCAGGCATGAGGAGACTCTTATTACAAAATTCCTATTCCTGCTCCTGAGGTCGTTATGCTTTGTGAGGCCGGAAAATCTGGCTTACTGCGCTTCCTTTGTCTTTGCCAGGATCACAGGACTTTTAATCTCAGAAGTGACTATGGTGTGATTTTTTCTTGTACAGTTCCAGCTGTTCACTGAGGGCTGATAGAAGATACACAACCCCACTGGATACTGACTGGCACTAGAGAACAAGCTCCAACTCCTCCCCTAATGAATTCAGAGATTATTGAATTTGTATTTTCAGACATTAGCCAAGTTCTAGCAGCAGGTCACATAACTGAGCTAAAGTTATTTTCACCCTAACTCACATTTCCCTGCCAGTTCTGAGCAGCAGCAGATGCAAAGTGGGTACAGTGGTGTCGTCACACCCCACTTCGGGACCATACCACAAGAACAGCAGCCAGGGACTTTAAGCCCTTGAAGCAGTTAAGCATCCCCCCATTCCCTTCCCCTCTATGGTCAGTGGCATCTCCCCACCCACAATTCCTCTCCCCCCTTTCCAGGGCCAGAGGGAGCTCCAGAGCCACTCCCACCCAAACCTGTAGCAACAATTTGGCACTCAGGGTAAAGCCTGCAGTGGCAGCCCACCCTCACCCCATGCACAGATCTGGGGGGCACACAACCCCCCATGCTTGCCCAGGAGTGCATGTAGCAATGGGAGTTGCTCTTCCCCCCTAAACAAGCAACTCGCAGCTCTGTCCCATACCCCATCCAGGCAGCCCCTGTTGGTGCCCCTTCACTGCAGCGCCCAGGGCAGTTGCCCGACTCACCCCCTTTGCTATGTCACTGCTCCCACTCCACTCCAGCAAGGAGCCAAGTTCAGCTGGGGACAGAGGCAACAGTGGTTCCTCCACCCTGCCTGCTGCCGCAAGGTATTCCCTGGCAGGTCAGGAGTAGGGTCAGCGAAGAGGAACCACCCTGCCACTGTCACTATATACTCAGTGGCTCCTGGCTTCCTATGCAGCTTGACTGGAGCAGGGTAGGAGTGGCTATAGAGCTCCCCACAGCCCCAGGTCAACCAGGGACATCATGGATAGAAACAGTAGCAGGCCAGGGACATGATGAGTAGGGAAAAGAGAGGAGATGCTGCTAAGCTTGGAGAAAGGAGCCGGTGACAAGAGCCGGGGAGAGGCTCAGGACTCCTACCTGATTTGAGGGCTTAAGGTCCCCAGCTACTGCTCTGCAGGGGGAGTGGGATGCTGGGAATGGGGGTGCCACCACCACTTAAGCTCTTGGCACTGCTCCTACAGATCCCTTTACAAAACCCTGGATCTGTGCATATCTCTGAGGAATCAGAGAAAGTGCTTGCTTGTGCTTTTGCCTGGGTTTTTTTGTCCCCTCCAGATAATATAGCACTTGCTTCCTCCCACCCTGCTTAACACATATACTCACTTTTCCTACCAGTGATAATTTATGGAGACTAAGTTTAAGAATACTGAAGGACAGAAGTAATATTTACCATTTAAGTGTCAGATTCTGCTTTCAGTTAGCACAGTTTCTAGGGAATTATCCCCCAGCTTCACTCATGTGATAGAGACTTCTTGTTTGGTTGTATGCTTTGTTTGTCTGGCTAGATATTTAGGTAGTATTAGCAAAAAGCCACAGTATGTGGTTGCAAGCTGAAATGAACAGTGACTGAAAGAGAAGAGCAGTTGGAGTTCAGTTTGCCTGAAAAGCAGGGATCACACAAAACAAGTACACAGTCCCCAGTGTTATTATATTATTTAGAAGTGGAATTTGACAGGACCTTGCCTAAGTCTTAAGTATAGAGAGCTTTCTAAATGAATGCTATGGTTAATGTAGCTCCTGTATACAAGTAATTGAGCAAACTCCCTAATAATCCTGAAGGCATTTGGATTATTTCAGTTCATATAGCTTCACACTTGTTGTAAATACCTTTTTAAATGTAACAAAATGCTGTATAACAAGTATGTGAGTGCTTTTCACATACCTTTATACTGCTCTGGTTCTTCTTGGCTCTTTGTAGGCATGGTAAAACAATCCTAGCTAAACGCTACATTACTATAACTCCTGAAACCATTAGTGTATTCCAGAATAAAGGCCAGCACATGTGGTTTATATACTCCTCCAAATCCAGCTGGCACAAATTAAACCAATTATGCCAGGTGTAAAGAAGTAGGAAATCAAGTCAAATATGCTGGAGGGAGGAAATCTCCCCCTTCCCCCTCCCCATTATGCAAATGAAGGGTTTCCTTAATTACTGGATATTTTACTATTGCTTTTGTTTGGAGCAGCAGCCCTTAAACTATCTGTGTTTACCCTACCTATATTGATGTCCTTTTGGTAGCTTTGCTGTTCCACAAAAGAAAATGATTCACTTTTAAGAAATATGGCTTTGTGTCAGTTCTACTCTGACCTTGGCATTATTGCAGGGTCCATGACTACTTAAAAACAAACTTTTCTTGAATCTCTCCAATGAATTATGCACAAGTATGCTTTTCCTTAGCATCAGCCATGCAGCCCTCCTTGGTCCATTTTTTCTTGAATACACATACTATTTTTAAAGCAAATGGACAGTAACAAGCTTGTTTTGATAGGAAATGGCATCATTACTTTGACAACTGACAGCGTTCAAGGCCAGTTTCTCTCTAGGTAATAGTCCTGCATGTAGTCTCTTTTCTCCCTCCTTCTGACAGATATACTTTGCAGCAGCAGAGGTCTAGTTAAGGAACTAACCACATCCCTTTTCACCCCCAAACTTTCATGGAGCCAAGACTTTGAGGGTGCATGGCTAAGGTAGCTCCCCTGCAGCATCACAAGACCTGACCAGCAGTTTCTGGCAGGACTGAGTGAAGGATTGGGTAATAATAGGCAGCTCCCAGCAGTGTCTTAGCTGCTCTAAACCTACATCAGAGCAAGTTGCTCCAAACTAGCCACAGTTTGTTTTGGGTTTTTTTTCTCCTTCCTGTGCCTGACCTCTGGGCTACAGCAGAAAGTGGCAGGAAACCCAGACAGCCCTGAAGTTTCCTAGCTTCAAATGACGTAGGCAGCATATGAATAGGGCCTATATGGCATAGAAGAGAATGCTCTAACCTTTGAAAAAACTGGGGACACAGTAAGAAATGCCGTGGGTATAATGGAGAGGATGTGAGAGTATGGTGTGAGCGCTGAAGGTTGAAGTTCTGTTTTGAACTCTGGCATCAACTTCTTTGCGACCTTGAACAGGACACTTCAGTGTTCTGGGCACGTTTGAATGGCAGCAGCAACACCTTCCAGTCAAGGCCTACCTGAATGCAGCACCTCCATGCAAACCTGGAATTATGCTTGTGACGCTGCTCTGAGGTTGTCCATAGAAGCTTCTCTTGAGAATACCAGGGACAAAGGTCTCAAAAGTGGTTGTGCAGCGATGCCCTCAAGCATCTTCACAGGTGCATTTCCAGGCTTGGAGGAAGTCTATGGGTGCAGGTATGTAGGGCATGCTTATACCTAGGACACTCACAGCTGATGCCATATGTGATGCCTCTCTGTCCTCTTCTATCCTTCATGTGTTGCATTTGCTTACTTAGAGGGCTGTTTGGAGCAGGAATGTCTTTTACTCCCTCTCTTTCTTTCTCTCCTTCTGTGTGTGACTGCATACAGACATTCGAAGAGGTTAGGGGGAGTTTAGATCAAGTTAAAAATAGTCAATGTAATGTAAGTTGGGACAGGGGAGGGTTGGGGGAGCAACCGGGCTCTGTGAGAGGTTGGGGGGGGTTATGGGGGGATTGGGAGGCAGGAGGGATTGGAGGAGAGCAGGGGGACAGACAACATCCACTGGAGGAATTGGGGGGTAGCAGCATCTGCGGGAGGGGGCTCTCCTCAACCTCCCCAGGACCAGGGGCTGTTTTTAGCCCCCTATCTTCCCCACCCCCAGATGAACAACCCCCCAGTCAACCTACCGCATACAACCCTCCCACTCTTTCCCTCACTGGGACTGACTTCTGGCACTGGCGAGAGTAGCTTGTGGGATGAAGGGTTTAGTGGGCCCTGAAGGGGGTGAAGAGAGGCTGGCTGGTCCAAAGGGGGGTGTTTTCTATCTGGGGGTGAGGCAAGGGGCTGGGAGGGCTAAAAATAGCCTGGCACAAGCAAAGTGAGGGGAAATGTGCAGGGAAATATATAGAAGTTCAGGATGCTTAAATCAGGTTGACTATTTTTAGACCAATCTAAGTTAGACTACCTCAAAGGTAGGGTTAACTTGGATCATGTCAGCCATTTTTAGATCAAGCTAACCTTTCTAGAACTTCTGTACAGTTCACACTAAAATCAACCTAACTTGGGATCTAAATGCAAGTCTGCACCTGGGCAAACTAAGATTAGGTGGCTATTTTTAACAGGATCTAGCCCCTAACCTCCCCCAATGTATGCAGCTTCTGTGTGTGTGTACAGGCCTCAGCATATGTGCACATGTATATAGTTCCTACACAATAGGGCTGTGATCTTGTTTGTAGCCCCTTAGTAGTAGTGAAAGGGAGTGACTGATGCAGCAGCCACACATGCAACCTTTGTGGGTGGGAGCAAAAGTAAATGAAGCTACAGGGACAGATGGGTCCCCCCACAGTTAACATGGCAACATGTCTCTGGTGCTGCTCTGTGCATCATGGTTGCCACAGGGGCAGAACTACCCTGCAACACGTCTGTTCCTTAGATAATAAATGATTTTGTTTTTTTAAGGAAATAGTAGTTAGAAATTTAAGAAAAGTTTGTGATTGTCTAGAGGGAAGACGTAGTAAATAAAATGGTAGTGAACCTCTTCTGCTCTAGCAATTTCTCTATAATCTAAAGAGGGCAGGAACTATGTTTTAGGCACCGTCTAGACACTCAGGTAAAGGTGTAATAGGATCTGATGCATGAGCCACACAGTCATGCCTCCTGCCTGTCCCGGGGTGGGGAACCAAACCCCAGAGTCACGGTGGGCCGGGGTGGCAATTAGACATGATAACAGGCCGGGTTCTATTGGCTATGGAGAACTGAGGCACGGGAAGCGTAGCGGTTTCTTAAACAAGTTGGTAATTTATTTGACTTACGCTTAGGTGCGTAGGAGAACGATGTCTTCAGTTACAGTTT
>NW_017728906.1:50655684-50656891 GCF_001723895.1 Crocodylus porosus | reverse complement strand
CTGCATGGAATTTTCCACTCTCAATCAAACTGAGTTCATGCATTGGCAGCACCTATACTTAAAATTTTGCTCCAACACTGCCATACCACACTTGTAGGGCAGGAGGAATGATTGTGGGATCCAGCATTGAAACCCATCACATCTTATTGCTGGTACAAAGAAAGCCCAGCATTGCACTGGCAAGTAACAAGCTCCCACAGCTGCAAGTTCTGAAGCAGACCATACTTGCAGTCTTGGCAGCAAATTCACCTATTGCTGTGGCTGGGAGTCTCATCAGCTGATGAGATTCGCGGCTACAGAAATGCATGGGATGCTGCCATGGCTGAGAGACCCAAAATCTGGCTAGAAACTAGCTATAAAGTTATTGCATGTTTTCTAGTTCTAATTTTATAAGATGGAACTTCTGATGGGTGGATTGTTAATTTATCAATTAACCAGTTAATCACATAATACACATAGTGTGTAGAGGGGGCCTAAGAAAGCACTAGTCACTAGTGCATTTAGACCACCGTCTTGAATAGCACCTTCAGGTATTACTGTAATATCAATAAATGCAACTTATAGCATTACCTGTAGTTAAAGTTGCATATTATAAATATATGTGTCAACTGGCTTGCAATTTTGTGACAGTTCACCTGTCAAGCTGACATTTTTTAATGCTTGGCTTCTCCCTGATGATAAATGGTTTTTATATCTCAACAATATTTGAGCATATAAAACAAATAACTGTAGCTTTTGTTTTTTTCACAGATCTCCAGTGGAAATGGTTAGGGGGACAAATTAGGATAATAAGCTTCATGTGGATGTGCCCTTGAGTTTTCTAGTAAAAATTACTAAGAGTTGGCCTAGTAATGAGACATTAAAACAGTTTTTGAATGAATAATACAAATGTTTGATCAAGGATCAGTGACAGTTTAATAGGGTTGTGTGAAGCTTTGGGTGCTAATTCAATTCGGAAGAGATTCAGCCTGATTCATATCTGGGGATTTGGCCACCGAATTGAATCAGGGACCAATAAAAAGGTCTGAATCAATTCAAAGCTCTCCAAATCAATTTGGAAAAGATTTGGATGAGAGCTTCAATGATTCAGGCAGTGCCCACTCCCTGCAGCAGGGAGCTTGACCTGGACTCTGTGCTGTTAAGGGAGGGGAGGGGAGCTGGAGGAGGGAGGAGGGGGGAGAAGACCCCTGCCAGGCCGCATCCCCTG
>NW_017728906.1:50643950-50655268 GCF_001723895.1 Crocodylus porosus | reverse complement strand
CCATACAGCATGGGGCGATGGGGGCCAGTGAGGATTGTCCCCCCCAACTTCCGCCTGGCAGTACCTAGTGAGTCGGGTCTTTTTTTCCAAAAAGCTGGGAGCTGGGGCAGGCGGGGCAGAGCAAGTGAGGGATGGGCCTCGGTGATTCAGAAATTCAGCAGCCAGATCTCTGAATCAGATTCAGCCCAATCCATTCAGGACAATGATTCGAATCACCAAATTGAATCATTGTCCCCCGAATCAGCTGAATCCGAATCTAAAGTGAATATTAGCTGCTTCACACAGGCCTACAGTTTAACAATATTCACCAAGAAGGTAGTATGCACAGCGTGTAGAAAAGTGGATAAGCAGTTTATCTGCACAGTAAGACTGTATGTCTTCTTAGGGGAATATGAAGACCCGTCTCATATGATGGAAGCCGTGAGGCAGTCCATGTAATTTTGTTTGTAAACTACATATTAAATAAGGCAGGTCTCTACGGGAGTCTTGTGTCACTGAGCAGGACCTGGAGCGCTTGAAGAAAGGGCTTCTGTGAAAGAATTAGATCATGCACCATGCAGGCTGTTGTTTCCAATAATACTGTTCCAAATAATGCAATATTCGTTAACCGTTTGTTTCCAAAGTAGGCTTTTCTGTTCAAAATATATATATATATTATTGTTTGTTTGTCTTTTGAGAGAACATTATTATTGAACAGTTACTTGGGGTTGAGGAGGAAGGGAAGGGAAACAGCCTTGTCTCTAACACTTTATAAGAATGCACAATAATATTGGGTGTATGTTATTATTAGTAATTCATTCACCTGGGCCTCTACCAATACCCTATAAACCATCACTTGCTTACAGTGCCTTTCTGCTGTCTTGTCTGTAAAAATGAATGAAACCTGAGCTGATGTAAGTGCCAGGAGGATACACAAGCCTGTGGACATCCCTGGCCATTCCATTGCTGACCTGAGGGTAGCTGTTCTTAGCAAACCTTTAAAAACCAACTTGGATGAAAAACTGTAGAACCAGAAATCATCCACAGAGTGGCTTGTGTGATGTGTGGTCTAAACAGGGACTATGGATTCTTGACCCACAACCTGGATTCATTTTATGACTTCCTCCCTTTAAGTTTATTATTTGTGTCCTCACCCAGCCCTGCCCCCTCTTCCGTTTCCCCACAGTCCTTTCACAGCTTTCTGTCTTCAAATCACTCTATTTGATACACTGCTCTGTGAGTATCCTTTCACAGCATCTGATTATGTAATCTTTGGCCCTCAAAAACTTACACAGCTCTGATTAGTTAGTCTATAAGGTGCATCTCCACCTTGCCTTCTCCCTGACTTCAGACTTAGACAGAGGTAGCTAGCTGTATTAATATCAGGCCAGGTGGGATACTCTGCTGGTGTACTCTGTTGACTAGCATTCTCTCCGAACTTCAGTGAGATGAACATTTGTTGTTTCCCAATCATGGTACCTTCATACAGTTCATTTTGGCATGTCATTTCTGCCTCTCTCTGTCAAAGAGAGAGAAGCAGAAAATAAAATGAGGCTAAAAAGAAATGACAGCTCAACCAATGTGTCTACAGCTGTAGCAAACATAACATGCTGAGAGTGAGGGGGCAAGGACAAAAAAGAACAAAGTGATGAAAACCTCTAAGTATCGTCTGCTTCAAGTTGGTTCACAAGTGTAAAGCACTTTGTAACACAAGTGGCAGTCTTACATAGCACATATAATACCAGGGTGCCAAACATGGGTTACAGGGCCAAGCAACAATGGCATTTACCCCTTGCTTCTGGCTGCCATGTCCAGCAGAACCCAGGGCCCTAGTCATGGCCCCAATTTCCAGTAGCTTGCCAGGCTGGATGGAATGGTTCCACAGGAAAGATCCAGCCCACAGGCTGTATGTTTTTGATACCCCTGATGTAGTGAGCCTAGAGATGCCAAAACACTTTACCAAGGAAGTTAATATCATCACCCCAGATAGTCTATAATAGCTGGGAGTTCTGTTCTTAAATAATTCACATGAATACCCAGAAATATCAACTGAAGCTAATAGGGCCTATCTGGATCCACAAGTTATATACAGATATGGGCTTTTTGGGGGGGAAAATTTTTGTATGCCAGGTCAAATTAGCCAAATCATTTCCGAATCCTATTGATTGAGCAAAACTCAATTGTTTGAACACCATATATGGTGCTACAACCAGCAAGTATCCTCCACCCTAGACTTTTCAGCTTGGGACTTCAGATACTCCCAAAGCCATTTAGTAGGCATCCTATGTGCAGGCCCAAGCCCGGAAGTCTTGAGGTTCAGATGTGCCTGAGTCTCACTTGCCCTTAGCCAATGGCCACGGGAGTAAGCTAGGGAGCAGTTCATCATTTTCATAAAGTAGGCATGTAGCCAAGATCTTCCCACTAGGAGGCTATATTAGACTCTCATAAGTTGCCCTATCCACATTGCATTGAACAGGTCTGTAGTCGCAACTACACAATGCCATTCTAAGGTGATCTCAGCTGAGGTCAGAACAGTGCAGTGACTACACTTGGCCCACAAGAGACCAAGAAGCAAATGCTACAAGAATAGCAGTAGGGAAAGGGAGTTTCTCCTCTCCCTACCGCCCCTTTACTGATGGTAAGAGTCTATGACCTCTGAAAATCAGCCATGACTAGTTCAGCACCTATATTTAGGCATCTAAATTTGGGTTATGGAGAACTGGGACAGATCTGTATTTTTTTTTTAAGAATGTTGCTTATACTTCTGTGGTATACATGCTCTGAAGTTAAATCATACAGGGACTGTTAAGGGAGCCTGTGTGAAAAAGCAAGACAGTGACCTAGATAAGGAGTATCCCAGATGCCATATGCAAACACAGGCTGTTTTGTATACAGCCATCAGGCGGTGACTTGGTTCATAGGCCAACAGGGAATGTTAAGGCTAAGTCATGCCTAGAGAGGGATTGAAGGGCATGCCCAGTATAGAGAAGGCAGTACTGCTTATAGGGCTTCCTGTTTCACATGCATTTCTATGTATGTGGGCTTAGCACCTTGTAAGAAACAAATAACAACTGATTTTGAAGAAACTATTTTTGTCACTGCAGACACAGCCTCCCAAAGAAAAATGATTGAATGTTTTGAACTCAGTAAGCCTGCTAGCTTTCATAGCTAACAAGCAGAAGGGAGAGCCAGTCAGAGAGTGCTTGGATCACAGGGTCCCACTCTAAATAGAAATGGCAGCATGGTCCTGTGACTTCCAAAATGCATCTAATTGAGCAATGGGAAAAGGATCTTTCCCCCCTTATATTGGTTCAGCATCTTCATTTGTTTCTTCTTGCAAGTTCTCATTCTTCAATGAATTGCCATTTCTGCTTTTTGGATTTGAATAGAAAAAGTTACTAATCCATCTCTTGTATAATGATTTTTTACAGGCTTTAGGAGGTAAGAATAGAGAGCAAGAAAGACTGATGTTGATCCCCAGTTACTGCTGGCACGTATGCAAACCTACTTCCACCCCTGTGCGGACAGAAGGTTTACTTGTTGTTAGACTAACAGGAAGGGCTGTCCATGTTTGTTTAGAGCCAAGTGAGCAAACTCTGAGAGACAATCATTGATTCGGAAGAAAGTTACTTAGATTAAGACAGTGAAAGTTATAATAATAAACTTTAAATCTCTGTTAATGTGAAGATTTACAGGCCCATACTGTTGGACTTCAGCTCATCTAGTATTGGTGTATTCTTTGGCTATACATGCAGAAACAATATTTTGGAATTAAAAATGGAAATAATAAAAATTGTGAATTTTTAAACGAGTTAAAATATTGATTTTTAATGCATGGAAAACAAATGTTAAAAGTTAAAGAAAACCTAAACACTGGCATTTTCGTATCTGTGGGCACATCTACACAAGGTGCGAACTGCGCAATAGCCCAATAATACTGTGCAGTAGGGTGTCATAGCACAAACAGCGCTAATACGCTACTACATGGTATTATTAGGCTACTGCACAGTCGCATCACTAAAGAGGTATGCATCAGCACTACTGTGCAGCAATGCTGGTTACTACGCATTAAAGTAGTACTTGCTTATACAACTACTAAAGTTAATGTACAGTAACTACTGCACATTAATGAATGTGTAGGTGCAACCTATGTACCCTTTCAAAAAACTAACTAGATGTTGCTCACAAAAATTGGCTTATTAAAATCAGAATATTAATTGAAAATGAAATCCCTACTAACCTACCTTTTTGTTTGTCGCGAGGCGGCATCCTAGAAGTGGCCATGATCTCTCCTAGTGCCCCCTATCGTGCCAAGTGGGTATAAATACACCCTCGTTCTTGCCCGCCATGTCTTTGATGGTAAGAGTATTAAGGGAGGCTGCCTTTTATCCTCCTTGACACGGTATCCCTGACGTATTCAAGTCTGTGCCCCGTCTAAAGGTGACTCTGTGCACTCACACCTTAAGGGCAACGCATGGCTCCTACCACCCCTAATACCATGCCCCAAGCCTCGCAGATATACCGGACGTTGTCTAGTCAACTTCTATCTGTGCCCTCGTGGGCCCCCTGGCTCTTCACGTAATTGCCCACACCCTCATGGGCTCCCTAGGGTTATCTCACCCTGGGACAGGCCCTCATGGGCTCTCTGGCCTCTCTCTCAATGGCCTGCGCCCTCATGGACGCTCCCTAGCCTCTCTTTCCTCACAGTTACCCGCGCTCCCTGGCCTCTCTCACGGCCATCTCACCTGCACCCTCATGAGAGCTTCCTGGCTTCTCTTTTCTCTCAGATGCCTGCATTCTCCACAGCCGTGCCTGCACTGGGGCCTGCTCCTGCGACTGGGGCCTTCCCTTGCGATCCTGCCTGCCCTGGGGCCCTGTCTCACAATCAGAACTCAGGTGGCCATAGCCGTGCCTGGCCCCCAAATTCCCCTCTGGGGTCTTGAGCGAGCGCCCTCCCTGGGCTCTGTCCACAGTAGGGCCTTTCTCCATGCTTGGGGCTCAGGTGGTCATAGCCATACCTGGCCCCAAATCCCCTCCTCAGGTCTATGACTCCTGTGGGGCTCAGGCAGCCTCGACCTTATCTGGCCCCCAATGCACTGTGTCCCTTCTCAGGGCTGAGGTCAGTGCACCCCTCAGTGCTGTGCCCTCTCTGGCACCGGGATCCCCACATGCTGTGGAGCCCCTATGAGGCCTTCTCCAACCCCTATTAGCCTCACCCGGTCCTCCGGTGTAACAAACAAAAGCAATAACATAAGCCAGTTGGCTACAACTCAAAACTAAGCCTCCTGACTAAAATGCAAACTCTAAGCCCTCTGGCTAATCATCATTCAAATCCCTACCAGGGCTTTCTCTACCCAGTCCTCAAACCAAAGCTGTTCAGGCCATCCAGCTTCTCTACCCTGTATACTCCAGCAGAGCTCCTTCTCCCTTGGATGTTAGTTAACAGGGAACTGCCTCTGGCCTCAGTCTGGCTTGTTAATATAGGCCAGGCCCTGTCCCCTTCTGGTCTGCTGACCAAACTGCGGCTGCCCCGGCAACCGGCACCTGTCCCTCTTTCTAGGAGCAGGGCACGGAAGTGTCCTGCAACATTGATCATGGGTAAAAGCTGAGAAAATTGCACATGCCTGCTGTGGAGACTCCAGACTACCTCTGTGCATCCCCTGCCTATTGTTTATAGGCCCTTCCCACTGTGCCACATCTTGGACAGTTAGGTCCCAAAAGAGTTCTCCCCTTGCACTTGACCTTGTTTTTTTGGAACCATTAATCACCCACTGGGGTTGAGAAGAGTCTTACTATCCTTAAGGCAGGCTGTGACTTCTAACGAAGGAAGAACTCAGCTTCCACCCATCTAAGCAAAAAATATTGTGGGCTGAAGCTTCAATTGACACTACTTCAGTAAAGATTGGGTTTTTCAGGTGCCCTATACCTGTAGATATCTCTCCAGTGGTGCTCTCAGAAGGCCCCAACACCACAAAGAACAAAGTGGCTGAGTTACAAAAGAAGGCTAGAAACAGTGTTTTCTAAAGTATGAATGATCAGTTTTTGATGTCCTCACATATCTTCAGGAACCAGGTCTCTTAGCATGTACCTGTGCTTTACAATCCAATCAGCAAAACTGAGTCAAGTTTAAGTTTTTGAATTTGCTTAGTAAGGCATCCAGAACATATGAGGCATGAAGAATAAAACAAAACAGTAAGGATTGAAGGGGAAATTCTCTGTTCAAATCTAGATTAGCTTTATCAGAGTATGTGAATTCATTCCAGATTTTCACCAGTACAATCAAGACCAGACTTTAACTTACTCTGTGTACTCCTGTTTAGGAGAAAGGTGGCTTGAAAAACTGGGGGGTGGAGGGGAAGCATAGTTCAAAAGTGTAGATGATTGTGGTACAGGAATATACAGTCTCTACACCTCCATCCCTTCCCCTGTTTGTAGAATCAGGCACTGCTTATCTTCAGATGGTTGAAGATGCAGACCACTGAAGGGGTCACACTGTTAAATTCAGGGCAATTGGGAGCAATAGAGCAAGGATGGTTAAGCTTCTACCAGCCTTTGGTGGCCGATTCACATAGATGAAAGTGATACTAAATCATTTTGGGTGTTTATATCATGCTTTTATATCATCATGTTCATTGTCTGATTTGTTTTGCAGTTTTACCTTACACATTACTTATTCAGCAATCTGTGCTTGTGGGAAGCAGATTTTCTGTTTGCTATAGGATGTTTAGTTCATGTTGACACCTTCCCTGTTGATTTGTTGAACGTTTTTTTGTTGAAAGGGCCATGTGACTCTCTTACTTAAGGCAGTTGTTCTAATTTGGTGATAGCCATGACAAAATGGATTAGTTATTCATCATTATAAAATGGCTCAGCACAGAGACTGGGTGGACTATTAGTGAAGTCAGTCATATCACTTCACTGCCTTGTAAATGAATAGGTCTGTCATTTTCCCTTAATTTTGTTGATGAATGCTGTTCCCTAATAGCAATAAAACTCTTCAGGCATTGGATTCCTAGAGATTATTTTGTTTCTTGACTTTATGCCTCATGCCACCTTCCAGAAAATGAAATAATGTTTGTAGAGTTGTATTTCTTAATTATTGCAGCTGTCACCCATCGAAACCTTTGTAGTTAAGGTTGCAAATCATTTTGCATTATAACTCCCTGTTTTAACACCCTCGTAATTCTCCAAAGTTGTTTCCCTTTCGAAGCTCAAGTTTTCATGTTAGGATTATGAATGAGTGTTTGGAAAGAGAATAAACTCTACTCAGCCATGTTATGGTTATAAGAAGATGAGGAAAAAGTATGAGTAGGTAACAAAAATATCTAGAACGCTTTGGAAGGCTGCACAGTTTGTGGCTTTCTCGGACAGGCCTGTAATCCCATGATAGGTGATAGCCATGTCCCCCACCCACACACATTCTGGTCAGCAATGGTTGCACACAAATTATGGGCAAGACATGCATTCATACAGCTAATGTCCTGCACTGCAAAATGTCTAGTCTTTTTAAAAGCCCACTTACAAAAGAGCACATTATCAAGAGGGATTAGAGCCCAGAACTCATGTGTGTGGGGCTCCTCCTAGGTAGAGGAAACTGATGATCCAACAACTGCCGTCTTAACAGCCCAGGCACTTAACTGAGCTGAAGGTAGCAGAGAAGAGCTTTTGAGGTATTTCAAAAAACTCTATCTCTGAATCTCAAGTGAACATCAAAAGATCAAGGTTTTATAGCCTTCCTGTTTAGAAGAAACTAATATTGACAGACTTTTCCTAAATTCAGTATTAACTATCAAAAAAGAAAAATCAGAAAAAATTTAGTGGAAACCTGCTTATAGCATCCTTTCAATACTGGTACTGTGGACATGAAGCCTCACTGATTTGAAAAAGAAGATACTGGTGAGTTTTTGGAAGGAGTTACCTGACATGTTTGCCTATGATCACAAAGAACTAAGTGCTCCAGGAGGGCTCATCCAGTCTTTTGTTCTTGTTCTATAACTGGGCAAATTTATGTGGAAGGCATGTTACTTTTTTTTAACCATTTTAAGGAAGTAGACTTCCAAAGAAATCCTTTAATGATTGTTGCATTAATAGGAGATGTACAGGTTTTCTTTTGATATTCTCTCAAATATTCCATTTACCCTGAAGTACCAGGGAGAAATAAAGGCTATATCTGTTTTTTATGTACATAAAGAAAATGAAAATGACAGTGGGTGCATCTACCTCTGCAGTTAGTGCTATATGGGTTTACTGCATAATAATTCACTGTGGAGTACACCTTCTTGGGGCAGGTGCCTTACATGCAGCTATTTGGGAGCAGATTTGCTGCTCATGGGAGTAGCCTGCTCCCAGCCTCTTCTGGTCCTGCACTGCCTTCCTGCAGCAACAAGGGGAGCTGGAGGCTCCAGCCACAGCTGCCTGCTGCCTGTGGCCAGGGGCCCTCTTTAAAAGCCAGCCCCATGCATCACTCCCTGGTCACCTGCCTTTCTGGCCTAGAGCAGGCTGCACTGTGCTGGAATAGCCCTCTGCAACTCTATCATCAGAGCCTGTGCCCACCTCATGATGGCTGCTCCACCTCCAGGCCTGGGAGTAATGGTTTGCACCCTGGACTCCTGCTTGCCACCCTGCTCACCACTGCAGTGACTGCCACCTGCCCCAGGTCAATCTCAGCCCTGCCTGCCCCTCTGTGCAACACAGCCACATTACTAGGCTCGCCATGGTGCCTGCCACCACACTGGTGCCACCCAGCCCCTGGAACCCAGCAAGGATGCTGACAATATGCATATAAACACCTCTATCTGTGCTGTCCATGAGCTCCTGGGGCTCCAGCCCTGCTCCCTGTGGGCCTGCTGAGCCAGTCAGAACTGGTGACTGCATGTCATCCAGTGTACCTGGGATAATGAGCAGTGGCTGGAGTCATTTTGCATGACCCAGGCCACCTGCCAGGACCTCAATCATCTCCTCCTGCACCTGGAGCGGCAGGCTACCACCATGCCACTATGCAGCTCCCCCTTCCTTCAGAGAACTAGCTGGCCATCACCCTGCTCCAGCTGGCCATGCCTGCCAGGCTGCACTACATTGGCCACCTCTTTGGTGTGGGCATGGTAAATGCCAGGGAAGCCATCTTAGAGGTGTGCAGTGCCCTCCAGAACGTGCTGGGGCACACCATGCTCTGGGTGCATGACCCACAGGAGTTGATAGCTGGCTTCTGTGCCCCATGCTTCCCACAGTGCATCAGGGCCCTGGATGGGACCCACATCCTGCTACCTTCCTGCCCTGTGGCTACCAACCCTACAGCTGGATGGGCTTTTACTCCATTGTGCTACAGGCTGTTGTCCACCACCATGGTGCTTTCACCAACATGAACAGAAACTGGGCAGGCAGTGCTCATGATGCCCATGTGTTCTGCAACTCTGCCTGCCAACCCTGGGGGAGATCAAATACTTTGTGTCCAGGGTGCTGGGCTTCCAGCTGGGTGAGGTGATGGTCCTGCCCCTTCTAATCAGGGACCTCACCTACCCACTTCTCCCCCAGCTCATGCAGCTTTATACCAGACAGCTGGACCCCCACCAGGCATACTTCAACGGGTGCCTGGGATGGATTGGCGCACTGGTGGAGTGCAGCTTCAGCCACCTGAAGGGATGCCAGTGCATCCTTACCACCCACCTTGAGGTTGTGGAGACCAACATCCTCCGGGTCATCATTGGAGCTTGTGGGCTGCATAACATCTGCAAGGCCCAGGGGAGCTCTTCCGCAGGTCCTGGGTAGAGAAGGTGCAGTGGATGGAGAATGCCTACTACTGGGAGTAACAGCTGTGGCACCAGTGATAGCAACAGCCGCCCCTACCCCCCCGCCCTGCTATCACCGTCACTACCACCACCAAGGCCCTGGGTGAGCTGTACATGTGGCAGCAGGGGCTGGGGCACCAGATGCAAAATGGATTGGCAGACCAACTCCTCCTGCACTGCTCACTGTAACAGCTGGGTCTAGTCTGCTGCCAGAGCCAGTGTATACAGAGGGCCCTGGATGAGGCTGGCAGTGACCCTGAAGGTCCTTCCCTATGGCCAGCCGGTGTGTCTTTCCCATGTGCAGCAGCAAGACATGCAAAGCCAGGAGAAAGAGGCTGTTTGTAAGAGTTTGCAACATTTCTGAGATAACGTGCACTGTACCAGGGGGCTGTGAGCTTCCTGGCCTCAGATCAAAGGTTGTGTACATGCAGGTGCCCAGGGTCCATGGTAAGTTATCCAGGCAGGCCCTGGCACAGCCAGTCACTGGCTGACCCCCTGTCCCCATTCACTCTGCAAGGTTAGGTGGACTCTCCGCAGACAGCTTGCCTACCCTGCCACCTTCCCAGGCCAGGAAAGGCCTGGTTTCTGGTAGTACCTACTGCTGTGACTCCAAACCATTCCTCCATTTCTCGTCCTGCAATTGAGGCCATCTCCTCCATTGCCACGAGGCCTGAGGGACCCAAGCTGGAGAGGTAAGGGTCTCTAAGCAGACTGGGACACAGAACTCGTGGCACTCCCACTTTCCTTCCAGGGGGCCTCTCCAGAGAGATGCCCTGGGGCTGCCCCCTCCACATGACCTGCACCCCAAGCTTGCCCCTCATGAGTGTCCCAGGCATGCCATGAGGAATTGTTTGCACAGACTAAGAGGTGGGGTGCCTGACCCACTACACCCTGCTGATGATTATCATGGTGCCCCAGGTGCTTCCCTACAGTATTCACCATCATCTGGAGGGGTACCTGAGCATATGCATGCTGGGGGGTGGGGAACTCTGAGGCCAGAGGGAACTTGGCCAGGCTAGGCAAGGAGTACAGGCAGGGGCAAGAACAGTGGTAGAAACAGGGGTGGGCCTCCCCCAACCCAAGTGTGGGGCTTACCAGGGTGGGTGTGGCAGGCATGCCTGGTGACCCAAGTCTGTTCCCACTGGAGGTGATGATGTGCAGCCCCCAGCAGTGTCTGGGGGTGCAGGGGAATAGTACCTGGCTTCCCAGGCAGGGCCTCCTCCTCCAGGGAGGAGTTGGAGCTGCTGAGGGTGCTATTGCCAGGTGCCATGGCTGAGATAGTTTCCTGGGAGAGGCAGGTGCTGGCCTGGGCTGCCAGAGCTGCTGGATGATGCTGGGGTCGGAGACCATGGCAGGATGGGCTCCTGGTGCCCTGAGGGACTCTTCTCCATTAACACCTCATCACCACTGCCAGACTGCAGTGGAGGCTCAGGCAGGCTGCTGCCTGTGCTAGAATACACGGCGTGGCTCTGGCCAGGGTCCCAAGGTGTGAGGATCTGGTTCAGATGCTGTATAAAGGGCATGGTCCTGCAGGCAGCCCACAACTGATGATTA
>NW_017728906.1:50638075-50643386 GCF_001723895.1 Crocodylus porosus | reverse complement strand
GTGTGGCTCTTCTCTGGACTCTCTCAAGCTTCTCCACATCCTTTTTGAATTGTGGAGCCCAAAACTGGATGAAGTACTCCAGCTGCAGCCTCAACGAGGCTACGTACAAGGGGAGAATGACATCCCAAGATTTGCTTGAGATTTCCATGAGGTCCATCATCTCATCCTGGGACCAGTTCTGCCCCCAGGAGGCAGTGTGCGGCATCAGGGACAACACCAACATGGCTTCCTAAATGGTGCTCAGTGGTGCATGCCACAGGGGTGCATGCTACAGTCCAGGTGCTGCTGGGCCTGGGCAGGTGCCTGCAATGTCCAGCACAGGGGCACATCATGGGACAGGCAGGCAAGCAATGGGGCTGTACCAGGGGACAGTGCTGGGGGACAGTGCCAGGATCCAGGAAGGCTTCTGTGGCTGGCCTGGGGCCATTGCTGCAGGACCTGGTGGCCAGAGGCTGATTGCAGGTGGCCCAGGGCCCTGGGGTCACCACAGCATTTTAAGGAGCAGGGTGGGGCAGGCAAAGAGCTGCCCCAGCCTGAAAGCTGGAGAAGCTCCAAGCTCTGTGGCCCTGAGGATAGCCTGAGTGTGGCCCCCCACTGGTGGATCTGACTGGAAGAAAATTTGCCCCTATTTGATGTCTACATGTGTGCTACTGCGTAGTAACTACAGCACAATTAATTTGCTACCCGCTACTCATATAATCAACTACTAAATAAATGCTCAGTAACTGGATTTACTATGCAGGAGTACCAGTGAATGCCTTTTTAGAGACACTGCTGCACAGTAGTCCAATAATACTATGCAGTAGCATATTAGTACTGTTGCGTATTAGTACTGCGCCACTGTGTAGTATTCAGCTACTGCTCAGTTAGCATCTTGTATAGATATACCTTTTCGTCTGGATCCTGGCTCATGCAGGTTGGAGGAGGTTGAAGTAGATGACCTTTGGAGGTCCTTTTCAGCCATACTTTTCTATGATTTCTATGAGTCTATGGTTTTCAACCTCCTGATTATTTCCAAAACATGCTGTTTCTTCAAAAATGTTCATAAGCAGTAAATGGTGGAACAGGCATTAAGGCCCCAATTCAATACAGTATTTAAGCACATGCTTAAAACACTGTCTCTAGTTAGCCAATGGCATAAAATGGGGATTAGAAACCAGGATTAATGACATTTAGACCTAAGTCCTAATCACTACTGCACGTGGATAGCATTTTATTGTTTAAATCCACAGTAAACATTAGTTATTTCTTGCAGTCTCCATGAAATGTTTTTTAATAGTTGAAGCTAAGATGAAGGGTCACAAACCTAGAAGCTTCACAATCCTATTAAGTGGACTTGCCAGATAGGGTAATGAATAGAGATATAACTTCCAAATATCTGCATTAAAGTACTACATTTGGAAAACAGACCTTATTTTTTAGCAAGCTCAGAGAAAAAAGGTTGAAGGAACAAAATACCCTAGAACACAGTTCTAGGGTATTTTGAATTAGAACTGAATTAGTTTTTCGTGACATGAAAAATATCCAGCAATAACATTTATCTGCTAGAAATATAAGCTACAAGGGTGAAAACCATCCACAAGCAGTGGATTGCATTGCAAAGATCTATGCATGAAGGACCTGCTCTCTTTACAGTGTTATCCACTGAAATTACTGCACAAGTGAAACAAACTCCCCTGAAGACTATCACATAAAGCCTTCACTGTGTGAGCAAACACAAGACAACATGTCTTCCATACCATCTGTTACTGAGACTCCCTGTCAGTGGTGAATCATTTCCTTCCTTTAACTTATTTGAGGATCTTAGCCTATGTCTTGGGAAATGACTGTTTGTTTGCCTTTTCCATCTTTACTTGGGGTGTGAGGGAACATTAGAAACTTGCAATTTCCTAGCGAAGAGAGGCTGAAGAAAGAGTGAGAAAGAATGTGTCATGTCTGGGAAGCAGAAGGGTTGGGGTAGGGAGAAGAGAATAGAAAAGCTGATTCAACAGAAGCCTAGCCTAGGATCCTTCAAGGAAACCAGAAGAAGAAACAAGAGCACGATTTCAGACAGTCCCTGGTCTGCTATGTTACAGAGAAGGGGGGGTGGGGAACCAAAAGAGCAGCTGACTGAAGCAAGCTGAGTCTAAAAGCTATAGGGAGAAAATAGCAGCCAGCTGACAAATAATTTGCCCTGTGTAGGGCACCAGTGAGAAAACAGCATCAGGTATGGGGAAAGTCTACCCAGGGATTCTGCTGGGGGAACGGAAGCCAACTGTTAAAGAGCCAAATTGCTGGAAACTATGTGAATCTAAGATTTTTTTTAACACCCATCTACAATTCTGTGAAGACAGTTTCTGAATAACAGGATGAGGCATAAGATCCCTCTGATGATAACACCTCACAGTTGTATGT
The DNA here is from genome assembly GCF_001723895.1 of Crocodylus porosus. Taxonomy (NCBI): domain Eukaryota; kingdom Metazoa; phylum Chordata; order Crocodylia; family Crocodylidae; genus Crocodylus; species Crocodylus porosus. The sequence continues at coordinate 50,640,992 of NW_017728906.1, read as the reverse complement.
TTCTGTGAACAAAAGCCATTTTTTATCATGGGAATGCTTGCAGCTGTATTCAATACTGTCCAGAAGGAGACACTTGGGGAAGTTTTCTGAAGTGCCCATTGGCATATCTATCAAGAGAGGCAAAATAGACAGACCCCTGTGTAAAAGCCACTTACTGACAATTTCTGAGTGCAACATTTGAAACCATCTGCTTCTAAAGGAAACATATGTAGTGTACAAGGTGTTAAATTGCAAAATCTCATTGTTTATTTTTTCACATATAAAGATAGGTGCTACTGGTTTCCTTCAAATATTTTTACCCATTTGATGATGAGGCATTGCCAAAAAGGGCCAATAGTATACTGATGAGGCCTTAGTACTCTGTCCAGTTTTGCCAGTCAGTTCACAAAAAAACATGAGCATTCATGGGGCTCTGGCCAGGTACCAGAGGATTGGAAAAGGGCCAATGTGGTCCCCACTTACAAGAAGGAAAGAAAGGAGGACCCTGGCAATTATAGGCCAGTCAGTCTTACCTCGGTCCTTGGGAAGACCTTGGAGAAAATTATCAAGGAAAACATCTGCAAGGACCCAGCAGGGGAGGTAATGCTCAGGGGCAACCAACATGGGTTCATCGAGGGCAGATCCTGCCTGACTAACCTGGTTTCTTCTTATGATCAGGTCATGAAGTCCTTGGAGAAGGGTGTCAGGTGGATGTCATCTACCTGGACTTTAAGAAGGTCTTTGACACTGTTTCTTACCACATTCACTTAAAAAAGACTAGGTGACTGTGGCATTGATGCCTACACAGTCAGATGGGTGGCAAATTGGCTAGATGGTCGCACCCAGGGAGTGGTGGTGGATGGGTCATTCTCGACCAGGGGATGTGGGCAGTGGAGTAGTTTATGACTGTTCGACCTTGTCATCCCTTGGAGTGCTCTGGTGAACAAACGTTCCCCCAGATACTGGTAGAGATAAAGTTCAGGCTGAACATCAGGAGGCGTTACTTTATGGTTAGGGCTGCCAAGCTCTGGAATGGACTCCCAAGAGAGGTTGTGCTCTCCCCTACCTTAGGGGTCTTCAAGAAGAGGCTAAATAGGGGGGGCATGGGGTCAAACCTGATGATCTGTTTAGGTCCCTTCTGACCCTAAGCATTATGAAACTATGAAACATGGACAATTTAGAAAGAGTAACCAACAAAAAATGGTTAGAAGTATAGGAAACAGGATCATAGGAAAGTAGGGCTGGAAAGAACTTCACAAGGTCATCTAGTTCAGACCCTTGCTTATGGCAGGAGCATCCCTGATTAAAGTGTCCCAACCAAGTGTCTGTCAAACATGCTCTTGAAAACTGTTTAAAGAAGGCCTCATCCACCCCCTCCTAGTTTGGTGACCTATAGCAGACAGCCACCATAATATCCCCACTGCAGCTCTTCTTTCTAGCCTTTATGCAGAGGCTTTTAACAGGAATACCTTCCACTTCATACTACACCTCAAAACATGTGTACTTTGCCTTTATATAGAGAGCTACCGTAATGGAAATTTCCTCAAAGGGTGTCCATGGTCCCCCTGGTGGCCGTACTGACCTCACCCTTTTCACTCTCATCACTCAGTCTAGGTACCAAGCTAAACTCGCTCCACATTTGTTGTTATTGTGAACTTTGGGAGGCTGCCCCAGAGAACCAGAATGTGGCTTTGGGTGCCCTACTCTGCTCAATCCACCAGGCTCTCACCATCTGCTCTGGCCACTGTGTGAGGTGCATGAGGTGCTCTCATGCACCTCACACAGTTCATTGGGCTTCCGACAGCCCATTTTCAGAAGTCTTGGGCCTCTGGGCTCTGTTGCCCTTTGCTTTTTTCATTGGGATGTGGTTTATACCTAAGCAAAGACTCAATAGTACTCTTCTCAATGTGCCTGTTATGGCCTCCAATCCCCTTACAACTATACCCATGCTTTACAAGTATAAACATGGGTATAACTAGCATGAAACCAACATGAAACACAAAGTTTCAGTGTAAGATCTGCTCCCTGAAGAGCTTTCCTGCCCAGAGCCTGCTGAGTTCCTCCTCTCGGAGGCCTATCAGAGGCTCCTATACCAGGATCCAGGCTTACATGCACCTATACTTCACCCCCTTCCCATCACCTGACCTAGGATCCTCTCAGCAGGCTGCAGGTTTTTTTCCTTTGGCTACCTCAGCAGTCCTTTACCCAACTACCTAACTATATACTTAGCTACCAGCTGTTTGCCATCAGGAGCTCTACAGCTTTCTATCTCTGTTGTCCAACCCCACTCTCAATAATAACAGAATCAACTGAGAGTTGGATCCATTACAACAACACCTCATTTCCCCCCCTGCTTATCTTTCCTGAACAAGCTATACCCATCCATGACCATACTACAGTCATATGAACAATCCCATCATATTTCCATAATCCCAATTACATCATATTTCTGTGCACGTGCTAGGACCTCCAATTCTATGGATTTCCAATATTAGGACCCAGGAACAAAATGAGATAAAAATGGCTTACCGGAGATGCGGTTACTGGGAGGGAACAGGTCATCCATTTCGAAAGGAGAGAACACCTAACCCTACAGAATGGTTTCAGGCTGTGAATAGCCATGTAACCCGAAAGTGCCTCTCTGAACCCTAGAGTTAAGCATCTATATCCCATCCATTCTTGGTTTCATAGATTTCATAGACATTAGGGCTGGAAGGGACCTTGGAAGACCATCGAGTCCAGCCACCCGCCCAAAGGGCAGGAAGTCAGCTGGGGTCAAAGATCCCAGCAAGATAAGCATCCAATTTGCTTTTGAAGGTGTTCAATGTAGGTGCTTGAACCACCTCTGCTGGCAGACTGTTCCAGACCTTGGGGGCTCGGACAGTAAAGAAATTCTTCCTTATGTCCAGCCTGAAACGGTCTTGCAGGAGTTTGTGAC
>NW_017728906.1:50632056-50637250 GCF_001723895.1 Crocodylus porosus | reverse complement strand
AAGATATATGACATCAATCTCTTCTTCCTTTTCCAGGTGATAGGTCACCTGGTCATAAAAGGAAATGAGATTCGGCAAGCAAGACCTACCCGCAACAAACCTGTGCTGGCTATCCTTTAGCCCATCAGCCAGTCCATTAAGGATAGCCTCTTTAATAAACTTTTCTAAGATCTTCCCTGGGATAAAAGTCAGGCTGATGGGCCTATAGTTAGCTGGATCCACTTTCCTCCCTTTCTTGAAGATAGGCACCACACTGGCCTTCTTCCAGTCTTCAGGCACTACACCAGAGCGCCAGGAGTTTTAAGTATGTTCCTCACCAACATTTCCTGCTGGCCAAATTAGGTGCCCTCTCATCCACACTCCCATGTGTGCAGTGTCCTAGCTGCACACATGCAAAAAACTTAATGTAAAAACTTAGAAAACTGGATAAAAAACATGAGAGAAGTTTCAAAAAATTAGGCTTATTTACTTTGGAGAAAAGAAGACTGAGCAGGATTTGAGAGCAGTCTTAGAATGCATGATGGGTGGTTATAAAGAGAATGGTGACAGACTGATCTCTATGGATGCACAGGACATGACAAGAAACAATGGTGTTAAATTAAAAAAAGTAAACTCTAGGTTGGAGATCAGGAAGAACTCTCACAGTGAGGCTGGTTAAGCACTGAAACACCTACCTACAGAGATTGTGGAATCTCCATCCCAGGATGTTTCTAAGAACAAGTTAGACAAACAAGTCTCTGGAATGGCTTAGATAGAGATGATGCTGCCTTAAGAATGGGACTAGACTAGACAACTTCTTGAGGTCTCTTCTATTCCTATTTTCCTATGATCCTACAGTCTATAGAGGTGGCCTGCCTTTTTTAACACTGTACTTGGAGAACTGACTGGCTGAAGACTGAGATTTATGAGTGAGTATTAGTGCTATTGAAGGGCACCAGATTGATATTGTGGAGACTGAAAAAGTCCTCTGTTTATCTTCAGAGAAGGAATAAGACAAGTCTTTTAAGTGTGTTACAAGCCAGCCTCTAGCATACAGAGTAACTACACTCAGCAGAGAAAACACAACTGTCGAAAAAGGTGCTTCTAGTGGTGATTACTGTGAAGTGGGGCATTTGAAATATGGATCTAAATTTGTAGCTTATATTCTTAGATAAAATGCTATTAAAATGCTAACATGATTTAATTTGCATTTTAAATGGATTTTGCTGCTTCTCTCTACCTTATTCTTCCGTCCCTTTGCTGCCTGGGTAGGGTGTTATTAGAATAGAGAAATAAGAAGCTTGAGCTGGCAGGTTGCTGCCCAAACCTACAGTCCTGTACATGAGCTATTTCTGGAGCTAAGAAAGAATATGAAGCTCTAAATAATGATTCTTTTATTCTTCTTCTTCCAGGGGCAGATCCAGAGTGGGGAGATCTTTCTCCTGCCACTGAATTTGGTTGGAAGGAAGAGGAGGAACGGAAAGGACAAACAGCAGCAGGCTCTGGAGCTGAAAGCAAGGACTCTGGGCAGATCATGCACTGGAATAAGGCCTCTGAAAGTGGGATTCACATCAGCTAGCATATCAAACATATGACACAGTGGATGGTGGGACACCTAATTTGGCCAGCAGAAAATGCTGGTGAGAGGGGCGTGTATTAAAAACAAGAATGAATGGGATTTAGTGGTGCTTGTACATGAGCGAGGAAGCTGCTCCCCTGTGCTGTAATTACAGCATGTCAGAGCAGGCTCAATTAATGCAAAAATGTCCTCATTAGGATATAGTTTCAAATACTTTTATTAAAAATAATACCTTTCACACACTTTCATCATATCTTCTGCAATATTCTTCCTATACCTGCTAATCTCTTCAATCTTGTGAAGAAGTTATGGTGCTGATTTTGAGGCACTTCATGTTCCTCTGAACAAGTAACAGACAGAATTAATATTTCATTGTGGCATCACAGGAAAAGGTCTTCTGATCATGGTGTCACTGACTTAACTGGCAGTTGGTTTTGTTTCCAGATGCCTGTTTTAGATAAAATTGGAGGCTCCATATGAAAACTCCTATCACTAATGCAGCAGGATTACTCCCCCTAAGGCCCTCTTATCATGACTGATTTCAGTAACAATGCTTGTGAGTAGGATACTAGTTTATTAAATGACTATGCAGACACTACAGCTAGGTTTTGCAAGCAGTCAAAGGGGTATTAGGTATCCAAATCTTTGAAGGATTTCGGCTTCTTATTGTCTAGGGCTGCTTTGAAAATCTCAGCCTCCATGACTTGCTGTTCAACTGCAGTTGAATGCCCATGTGAAGGGATGCCAAAAGTGGCTGAGGCTCAGCTGGTTTCAAACAATGCAGTGTGCATAATCTGCCACTGAAATATGGCTGTATGATATAAAGCCGTCACCAGGACTTGGCTGCTGTTTCTCTACTTCAAACGTGCAGTTGAATTTGATTGTAAAATGTATTTTTCTGGCCAACTAGCATGTAATTCATTGTTCCTCTGTTATAAATCTTCATGGCCAGAGGTTGTAAACATGTTGATTCCTCTAGAGCCTAATTGCAGCCCATTGCTGTCAAACTACCGCTTAGAGAAAAGAATGGTTTCCTTTGGTCTCCAGGAATCCTTAAAACCACAAAAAATAAACACCTAAGTCAGATTTGCTGTCAAGTCATAGAGGCCAGGCTATTTTTACCAACTTTATACCCATCTGTCTCAACACCCTTTGGGCAGTAGTTCTTCCTGTACTTCAATTTCAATTGCTGCTTAATAGAGATTGAAAGAGAGAACCAGCAGCTCTACATTTAGTTAGCCCTTCTACACCCAATCAGTTAGCCAGAGTTCAGGGCCCCATGGGTTATCTCCATTAGAAAGAGAAATTGATGTTGAAGTCAGGTATCCTTGATGCAGGTCCTGGTTCCCTGAACACACATAGCAGGCATCAAACAGCAGGAGGTGGTTTCTTTGCTTGCAGCACCAGCCAGCATTCAGCTTGGAAAACTTTCAATTGTTCTTAGGGACATACTCTCTGAAGGGAGTTGGTCTCCAAGGTGCACCATGGAGCAAGAAGCCAGCCCCTGCTGCCAGGGCTATAGTGGGAGGTGAAGGAACTGGCCCGGTCCTTGTGCAGAACAGGTAGGAAGGTGGTCAGCTTCATGATGAGAGTGGCATTGGGGGAGACACCAGCTGCAACTCTGGCATCAGGTCATGGATCAGGTTGCAGGAAAACTAGTGGAGGTTGAAGAGTTGCTGACACCAGCTCTTATACTGCAGGTGGGATAGCACTGTTGAGAAGCAAACAGTGGATTTAGACATCTCTGGGGGGAGATGGTCTGTGACCCTGATGGCTTAGACTTGAGGCCCTCCTTAGAAAATGCCAGTACTTTGTTTTCACTTTGTTTTTTTACTTCACAAAAATATTAGAGCAGTTTTTCTATTTCAAAGAATTCAGAAAGATCACAACAGATCAGAACCGTTTTAACACTAGTTCCCTATTTGAAATCTCTGGGTTTCTCACGTGACACATGTTTGCACATCTGATAGTGCTAACATGGTGTGGCACCCCATGGCACCCTAGAAAGGTTCTCAAGCCACCCCAGGATACTCCAGCACCTTGGTAGAGAATCACCCTGGTATAAGTTGTCCTTGCTGCCTTTTCTCACAATTTTGCTGGCCCTCTTGATATTTTCCCTAGGAGATACATAATCCTTCACAAAATAATAGCCAGCAAAAACCCTTGACCACCTCCGCTTTGCACAATCATGCCAGTGGCATAATCCTGTGCTTGGGATGGGTACCACTATTCTTACAACTCTCTTGCACAAATGATGACTGCAATTTCTCTTCCCCCATCTATCCCTGGTTTCAGGGAAGTTAAACCTGACTGTTAATAACAATTTCCTTTTAGAGTTGGGACCCATTCAACACTTTGCTCTGTGTATGCTGTCAACAGCTGCAGAAAAAAGTGGTGATCTCACATTATGGTTTTACTGCTCTACCACTTAGAAATAAATCTTACTCCTCAATTTTTTTTTAATCTCATCTATCTCGTTTTTCAAGCCCTGAGCTCCTTAGAAAATCATTTTTTCTCCAACTTTTTCGAGACACTCAGAGATTATATTCATAATAAAACTGCAGTTGGGGGCATGTGAGCAAATATTTTCATTATCAGTTTTACCCCAAACTGCCCTCTTTCTCTGTTCCAAATTTCTCTTTACTTTCTAACGTTGCTTTGGCAACTCTTACAGCTACTTAGTGTTTGCCTATACCCAAAAGGGTTTGCCTAAACCATTATGCTAACAAAGGCTCCCTAAGGGAGATGCATCTTATATTGGCAAAAGAATTCAATTGGAAGTATAATTTAAGCCAGATCCTTAAATAAAATAAACTCTATTGGCAAAAGGATAATTCTCCTAGCATGACTGTATCTTTATTAGGTTTTTGCTACCATAGCTATAGTGGTCAGGGAAGTTTTTCTTTTTCACTGTTCTAATTGCAGTGGTTATTAGGGGTGTGTGAAACGGGCCATATTCAATTTGGATTCTGCCCAAATCAGGGACAGTGATTTGATTCATTGATTTAGATCACTGTCCCCATTTTGATTCAGCTGAATCTGAAGATTCGATGCTGATTCAGAGAATTAGCGATTCAGCCATAGACACAACTTTAAATGTTTTTTCTACATACATCGAGGTACCAGGTGTGGCTTATGAACACTAAGATGGTGTGGGGAGGCCCTCTATGTGCTTGGCAGTGAACCCAGAAGTGAACTGGCAGTACTTCCAGTCCACTGTTGGGTCCACCAGGGGCACACTGCAGGGCTCTCCAACTCCCTGCCCTGGCTCAGCGATTGGCTGCAGGGGGGCCCTGGGTGCCCCCCCAGACCCAGGAGGCACCAGTCACTGAGCCAGGGGGGGTCTGGCTTCCCTGCCCCTGCATGCTCCCTAGTGGACCTGGAAGTGGACCACAAATGCTTCTGGTCCACTTCTGGGTCTTCTGCTGAGTGAGCTGGGGAGCTCCCTGCACTCCTGTGGGATGTTCCATACACCCCATCATCTCAGCATTCATGAGCTGCCTGGTACCTAGAGGTATGTAGAAAAAGCATTTAAAGCTGTGTCTATGTCTGAATCGCAAAATCTTTCCAAATCTCCCTCAAGGCTCTGTCCTTGGACCCATACTGTTCAACATCTTCATTAATGATGTGGACATT
>NW_017728906.1:50609663-50631454 GCF_001723895.1 Crocodylus porosus | reverse complement strand
CAGCTGACTTCCTGCCCTTTGGGCAGGGGGCTGGACTCGATGATCTCCCGAGGTCCCTTCCAGCCCTGATGTCTATGAAATCTATGATATGAAATCTATGATTCAATTCAGAGGGTTCCAATTCGATTCAGAGAGATTAAAGGGTCTCTTGATTCAATTCAGAGATTCAGCCACTGCTGTTCACCATTTTCCCTTGCTTTAAGTGGGTTCTGTATGTGCAAATTCACTCTTATGCAACAACACATCTTAGTATCAAAAAATTAATTATATGCCAAGTAAATTCACTTATGTGATTTGTGTGGTGGAAGCCCGCAGTCAGCTGTTTTGTACAATGCATTGTGGGACTGATGTGCAACAAAATGTAGTCTCCTGTGTGGATCTGTGCTTCTTGCTCATTGTCTGGGACACGTGTTTCTGTGGTTGCCAACCCCATTATGACAGTGCCCTGTGCTTATGTGTACTGTCTGTTGTTGATGAGTACCAAAATTGTCTTGTAACAGTGGTAAAAATGGGTCCAGAGGTCAGTACAGTCAAGGTCTTGGAACGCATCCCTATTTGTTACATTGTACAGTGGGTTCCCTTTATGCAAATTCAAGCCATGCACCATTTTCCAGGAACACATGTACAGCATAAAGTGAGGAAAACCTGTAGTAGCATCAAATTTACTTTGGTCTTGATAGGTTAATCATACCTGAAAGAATGTAGAAGATCCAGAATGAAGCATGGGTAACTGTTTACAAATATTTACATGTTTTGTCAGCACTAAACAGTGACCATGATCTATCGTCAGCCTCAGGTAAAAATACTGAAACAGGTTTGTAGGCAAATTGGTTCTTTTGTCATCTACAGCTGATCCTAAGCCCTTTCTTTAGCTGCTAGGGCTATTAGTTGTAATCAAAGCCCACTGTCCTGGGTTTGCTTTTCCTATAACTGCCGCTTTTGCATTTTCAAAGTAACCAAGGTTTACTGCTCTGTCTAGTCACCCCCAAACTCTCCCCTATAAATCCATTAGTTCTCCATTATTCCCTTGTTTACTTTTAGTCCCAGGTTGTGCTGGTCTATACCAAACAGTCACCACCCTGTCACTTGTGATTTATTATGCAATAGGCTAGGTTTTAACTAGAAATTGTTAATGTTCTGTTTTACTCAGCTGTAACCATTATCTCCTTTCCCAGCACTACTTTTTGGACAAAGAGAAAATGGATGATGTTGTGTTAGATGCATTGTAATCATTTCATTTTTAATATAGGAGCGTTAGGGTGGATTGATAATTAAGGTGAAAGATGAACAACAGTATGTGGTGTCATATTTAACATAAGTAGCAGTCTTGAATGGGTCTAGAAGTTATTGATGCTTCATTTAACCTGTAATACTTCTACTGCTTATAGTGCAAAAATACTTCACATTTTAACATCCTTGTGTTGTGATCACTATTTCCTTTGTAGTTTACTTCAGCATGTTACTTAGCTTATAGCTGGTAACAGTCTACTTTTCTATGTTTCTGCACTACCGGAAACAGGAGCAGTTGATTTGGGGTGTCAAGAAATTGCCTTTCTGAATCTGTAGCATATTACTTACTCTGCAAGGTCCTCAGGGCAAGGGCTTTCTTTAAAATATCTTTGGTCCCCAGCAAAGTGAAATTTTGACTGGAGCCCTAGGCAAAATCATAAGTAACAAATCACTGGACTGATTTACACAAAGGTAAGATACCCCTAAGTATTGCTTTGTTAGACTTAATGCCTCTTTGATCCTCCTCCATATTATGCCTGCAGTGTCCCTTTTTTATATTGTAGTAGCAAGTATAGTATTATTCTATTAGCAGGCTTGCGTTTTAGGAATAGGATTTATATCTAATGGTTCTCTTCACTCAAGAGATTTTCTGGCTAGAAATTATGTCATTTTTAGATAAGGAGCTATTCTACTGCTTCCAAAGCCTGTTCTGTTTTCCTGTATAGCTTACAGCCAGACATTACAGTATTCTAGTCTCAAGGTACTCATCTGTTGTTATTTGCTTCAGGTATTTGTTTTTACTTTAAGCTTTCTGCATCAGAATGTAGAGGTTTCACAGTTTGGGATCTCAAAGTATTCTTTTACTTCCTCTGAATGCGCCTGTTTGATCTCAAACTGCCCCTCCCCCAGCATCAGTGTACTTTCCTGTGCTCTGCTATGGAGTACAGGTATACGGTCCTGTCTTCTTACTGACATTCCTAGCAGCTGTCACTGCCTGACCTGAGTGTTCCTTAGCACCTGCTGGCTTCCCTCCTCCTCCCAATTTAAATAAACCCCTATAACCTTGTCAGTTTTCTATACCAGCTGTCTTGTCCTACCTGGGTTAAGGTAGAACCATCCTTCTGTACAGTATCCCCGCTATCCCAGAATAATTTTACAGTAATGTCTGATGTTAAATCCCACTCTTTGTGTTGTCTTTTCATTCATACAGGGAGATCCTGAAGTTCTACCTAGTTGAACTCATTAACCCTCTTTGCTAGCAGTTTAAATTTATTTATGGACTTAATTCAGGAAATGCTAAGAAAGGCACCTATCCATGCAATCTAGGCACACTTTACTACTTAAAGATGAAGGGCAGAAATACAATTCCACAGTAAGCCAAACAAATTCAACTCAAATCTATATAATTTGACCCTATTGTACCCCATTTACACAGTTTGGGCACCATTACTGCTTTTGGCTCTGGCAGGATGACACAGAGAGAAAGATGGTCTCTCATGGAGTTTGAATTTAATTTCCAGGAATTTTGTTTCCTATTTTACAACTCCCAATGCCATTAGTAGTGCCAATGCCTCTGGCTCAGACAGGGCACTCAATCTGCTGCCTTCATACTCATTAAGTGAGACCATGCTCACAGTAACACCATCCGCATGTATTGCTCATTATAATAATCTCTTTCAGCATTTTCTCTATGTACCTACAATTACCCCAAGCCATGTTACCGTGTTATCTCCCAGGTATAGGAAGAATCATAACATTTTTCTGCTGGAAGTTTATTTTCCATAGCTGTATTTGCCCATCCACTCTGCCTTGTTCTCCTCCCACTGTAATACTATTTTAAATTTCGGGCCCATTCACTATGGCCCTATATGCTAGCTGTATTATTCTCTTACTTTCTCTCTCTCACAATGTTTTCAAAATATTGTGTAATAAGAAGCTAAATGTAACAAGGGTAGTATCTTGCACAAGTTTCAACATTTTTAAAAGGACAGAATACTACAATTAAGCAAATACAGGAAAAAATAAACTGAATCTGCAAGCACCAGTGAATGCAAAATATCTAGCTGGTTGACTCAAAGAAGCCTCATATCATCAGAAGTCTGACATTTGATACTAATGGATAGTTTATGCCACAAGGGTTGAGAACACTGAGTCAATGCTGTCCTTGTATTTATTGTGAAATCCACATATTAGAACACCTGTATATTCATTTTCCACCCACCTACTCATTTCGAATTTCTAAGCACATATCTGACCACCCGCACATTTGTTGTGAATTTTCAAGTACACATTTTGACACCTATGCATTTATTTTGCAGCTCAACATAGACATATCAGCTCTTGCAATATTCCTGCTGCAGTTGTGGGACCATTAACCCCAGCTACATGTGCAGAATGCCAGCAGGTGTAATATTTATTATGGCCAACTCTTTTTAAAGTGACTATATATTTTGGGTGTTCAGTGATAGATACCAGGGTATAATTTCTTTCCAGGGGTGCTATATGACCAAAACTTTAAGTGCTTCCATTGAAATTAAGAGGTGACCCTTACTTCCATAAATAAAGTCCAGGCTTTATCATCTGAATTTAATAAGTGTCTGAAAAAATTGGCTTCTGTTTATCAAAGTATTTGTATGTTATTATTGATAGGCTGACAGAACATTTTCTTCATTTTCTAGAAATGCTATTGTGTGTCTAGCAGAAAGTTTCCATTTTCTTCAATTGGAAATAACAATAGTGTGCCAGCATTATGAACTGATTGTCTATTTGTATATTATATATGGTGTCTTACTGCTAGGATTGAGCCAAAGTGAAGCTGGGAACATGGCACCCCTACCAACACCAAAAAAAGGACAACAGAATCCCTCTGGTTATCACCTACAGATCCCCAGTTTGAACATCTAAGACACATCATTAATGACCTCTGACCTCTCCTGGAGAAGGATGATCATCCCAAAGTAGCCTCTGGGGACAAACCTGTCCTGGATTACAAACAGGCTCCCAACCTCAAACAGCATTTCTCAAACAACAGCTGAACAAATTTCCACCCTCACTAAGGCACCAGGCCTTACAATAGACACAAATGCCTGCTGTGCCTTCATATCAATACAGACCACATCATCACTAGACCTAAAGCAAGGCGTACAGCATTCAAGATTCACTCACCTGAAACTCTACCAATATCATATATGCCACCACCTGCTTATGGTGCCCTTCTGCTGTCTATATTGGACAGATGGGGAGATCTCTATGTGTAAGAATGAATGAACACCAATCTGATCTGACATGAGCCACAGAAAGACACAAAATCCTGTGGCAGAACATTTCAACCTTCCTGGACGTTTCATCACTGACCTTAGGATTGGAGTTCTACAGCAAAAAAAATTTTTTTTAAATATTAAACGACTGTTTGAATGGAAAACTGCAGAACAAGAAATCAGCCACAAAGTGGACTATATTAAGTATGACGTAAACAGAGATTATGGATTCTTATCTCATTACCTGGATTAGTATCTGTGACCTGCTTTCTTCCTATGGGTCTTCTGCTCATTTGCTTTTCTCTCCTAACACTGCCCATGCCCCGCTATCTCTTTTTCTCTCCCCCATGCCTTGTCTTTTATATTCTTTTCTCTCTCCTTCTTATACTCTGTTTTCTGCACATCCTGTCACGTCATCTGATGAAGTGTACTTGGGTTCATGAAAGCTTGTGCTCTCTCTATATATATTTTATTTAGTCTACTAAACATGACTGACTTCACACTAACTGGGTGCATCTACATGTGATGCTATGGCAACGTAGTGTCACCATGCACAAACCACATTGCTGATGCTATGTTGGCCATAGCGATGAGCTACCTCACTGTAATGCACTGCTATGGTAACATAGCTGTTAAAAATAACCATGTGTTGCTGGGATGGTGCAGTAATGACTGTTAGTGCACCATCATTGACTACTTCCTAAAGCAATTACTAAATGACGGCACCGTAACAACTGTGCTGTGGGAGGCACATGTAATCTGCACCCAGCAATGACTAACTACCTCACTTTTACTTTCATCCAGGACTTGAGATGGACATGCCTTCAGTTTGGCAGCTACACCCTCTTTAATAAGGAATGTCCTTCATAACTACACAGCTCCAGCAAACCCAGAATCCTTACTGATGAAAAAAATGGAACCTTTTGGTTCTTGCACAGATATGCATTCATCTTCATATAGCAACCCAAGAAGCCATCTATGAAATTGCAAAACGTCTCATTCCTGCATTGCCTCTGTGTGGTCATTTACACTTTTTGCCATTCTGGTTTCATAGCTTCATAACACTTGTGGTGCTCACCAATACAGAGGGAAAGAAGCATGGGAAAACTGAGCCCATTGGATACCTGCTCTGAATGAGTGATGAGGAGAGGCACTGAAAACAATGTCTTTTCTCTTAACAGTGTTATCTCCATTTTTTTCCCTTTCTCTATTTTCTTATTCCAGAAAAGATACTTTGCAGACTGCAGGGAAACCCTACTCCACAGAACAGCTAAAAAATGCACCCATGTCTTATTCTTCCCTTATCTTTTCTGGACCATCTGACCTTCATATTCACCTTGCCACATTATTAATGCGCTGTGGTCTTCCAATTAAAATATCCTGTTACAAGCCAGGTGCCTCTCTCAGCATTACAATGGCTGAAACAGGGTAAAATATGGAAGAATATGTTTCACGTCAGTGGAAGCAGTAGAGCCAGGAGATGAATTGGATTCCTTTTAGATGAATCTTTTATGGATCAGCAGATTTATTCAGAGTTATTTAAAAAGCAGTTAACATTCCATTAGCAACAAACTGTGATCTGTGTCAGCAGTAAGACACTGTTCAGTCATTTATTTTAGAGCAAGAAGTCACAGCAGGGAGAAATACAATTATTAAATATCTCACAGGCAGATAAATAGCAAGGCAAAACAGGGGAGTTTATCTTTGTGACTCTAAATATTAGGCCTGCCTTTTAGACTTGTAGCAAGATGTTTGGATGGTTTCGTTGTGCTGCTCACCCTACAACAGTTGATGGAGGGGAGGAAAGTTTCCCGTTTTCAGGACAGTTCAGATTTGCGATCAAAGCTAAAATAAATGCTTGTGCAGATTTGGCTGCTGTGTCATTTTACTAGAGCTGGAACATTGTTGGCTCAGCACTATGGCCTCAGCTAACATGCTGGGAATCCCAACAACCTGTCTTAGAATTATGACTTCCCCTGCCACCCTTGGGATAGAGGTGCATGTGCACATGCAAACAATGATGTATTCTTCCTGGGTCACAGTTATTTTCCTCCATTTGGCTGCCTTCATAGGCTCAAACCTCCTTACTCAGGCAAAATTTGCACTAAGGTATATGGTTTGGTGACTCACATATAGATCTTAGTGGTCCTTCAGTGCAAGTTGCAGTGCTACAACACTGTGAGTGCCTATACATGTGCTGATTCACACATTCAGTGAATCAAATCTGCTCCACATTCTAATTAGAATGCTCCAGTGTGGCCTCACTGTCACATGTGTAAACCCCCACAGGTTTCAAAATGTCTATTGGGGTACTTTCCCCAAATCTCATTGAATGAGGTTAGATAAACCATCCCATGGACATTTTGAAACCAGTGGGGCTTAATATACGTGACAGGGAGGTGTTTTAATTAAAGGGCTCTCCAGGAACCACTCTAATTAAAATGCCTTCCCCCACCTAAGCATGTGTAGAGGCAGAACTTGTGTCCAGTTTATTATACTTGGTCTGATCCTTATGCCACCACAATAGCTCCTCAAGGCTGTGGGCAGCTGGATATAAGAGAAAAAAAGCTTTCAGATTGCTCTCAGTTATACAGTGCCTACCTAACTGTTCTCAGGTGGAAGGGGAGAGAGGTGGAAACAAAGACATCTCAAGGCAATCTTATCTCACCCTCCTCCTTTGTCCTGTGCCAAGCACCACTTCACCAGACATTGAAGAATTAGATTCCTGACTTTTACCTTCACAGACAGCAGTGTAATTACATGTTCCACGTACAACCAGTATCATTTCTTTGTTCTGTCAACCAGGTTGTCACATAAAGCCAGAAAGTCAGTAACCAGTAGCAACTTCCATGGTTTCACAGTATTAGAATAATTATGAATGCATACTCTGCCTCAAAAGTAGTAAGACAATACTTACAGACTTTTTGATTGATGGTTTGGGGGTATTTGGGGGGGGGCATTAATACTGTTAACTTATCATTCAAAGGAATAGTATAACTACAGGAAGGCAAAGAGTGGTGAATAATATAAGTAACATATTAAAAAATAACAGGTTAATTGTTATACCATCAATTCAGTATCCTGTAATAACTCAACTTATAAATATATAGCAAGAAACACAATGAAGGCTCTATGGAGAGAGGCTGGCATGACATCATTATACATGTGTTGGCATTGTACTATGTTTGTTATACCGACATATTTTCTTCAACACTAGTTTTATTCTAATGTTGTTTTAGCATGGATGGTTGGATTGGTTGTAGATGTGTAATCTGAAGGAACCAGTGAATCTATCTTTTCTTATATTGGCTCTCTGTGATCTTATGAGAAAGAGACACTATTTAAGCCTAGCATATGTGAAAACTGGATGGGTCAAGAAAAGGGAATTCATGTAGTTATTCCATTATCAGGACATACTGAGTGTTGTTTTTGCTTATATTGGTCTGAAAGTATTTTGATCTGTTTTTTTTCTTTTGCTTTCTCTTTTTTGGGATATCTCAAAGGGAGTTGCCTGTTCCATGCTATGCTTTACTTCATGTGTGGTGTCAGTAATTTATTTTTTGATATTTTAATTGAGCCAGTAAAACAGGGGCAGGCAATTATTTTGGGCAGAAGGCTGCATACCGAGTTTTGGCAAGCCATTGAAGGCTGCATGGGTAGCCCCACCCCTTGACAGGTGCCCTGCTCCCTGGTGGCCAACTTGTGACTGGAAGTCCCAACCCCTAACCCCTGACCTTTGCCACCGGAAGTCCCTCCCCCTGCCTTTAGAAGTACTCCTTTTAGCAAGGAGTTCTGCCATCTTGGAACCAAATTATATTTTAAAAAGTTGTTGACTTGACATGCGTCTGATCAACACTCAGGATCTCAATATCATGCTGTTAGGCAGGAGGGTATGACAAAAAATTATACACATATGACACTATGGGTCCACACACACATGCACATATACACAAACATGCACTTTGTTGGTGGCTGTGTGTTAACACTAGGGGGTACCTGGTCACTTGGTGCCTGGAGTCACTTGGGGGTGAAGTAAAATTTGGGAGACAAAGGAGGTGAAGGAGCAGAGCCAGGGGATCAAGATGGAGCATCAGAGAGAGCCAAGCCAGTCAAAGAAGTTGGGAGGAGCACCAGAGAGGTGAGGTGAGGGGCAGTGGAGGAAAAAGCTGAGAGCTGGGAGGTGAAAGTCAGAGGAGGAGGAGGCTGGGAGGTAAGGAGCTGGAAGACAGAGAAGCCAGAGGCTGCAGGGGGCAGAGAGAGAAGCCAGGAGGTAGTGAGGATTGGACCTGGGAGACAGCGAGGGTTGGAGCTGGTGCTGAAGCCAGGAGGCAGTTTGGGGTTGCAGAGACCTGGGGGGAGCTGAGAGATGGCTGGGGTTAAAAGCTCGGAGAGCTGGCGGGAGAGAGAGAGAGATGTGAGGAAGGTCAGAGGGGCAGAGAGCAGAAATTGGAGCAGGGCCAGGAGATCAGTAAGACAAAACCCAACTTGTGGTTCCAAAATAACAGGTTTATTAAACAGGCCCACAAAATTATTGGCTCCCACACACATACACACAAACTCTCCCACACACTCACACAATGGTAGCAGGTGGAGAAAGGCTTAATGGAGAGATTGAGGTCAAGGTGTGAAGAGACAGAGCTCAGATCCCTTGCTTGGGAGAAGAAGGTGGGTGATAGCTACCTATCCAGGATGTGAGTTGATCCTTGATGGCCAGTCAGAATCTTCTCCAGTGAGGTGTTGTCCAAAGGGAGTCACTGGCAAGACCTCTGCATAGATAGGTAGTGTGGCATAGTCTTAGTCTGGATGGAAAGGGCATCCCAAGGAGGTCACACTCCTTTTATAGGGGTGGGCTACCTGTGACTCCAATGGGGAGGACATGCCCAGGTGAGGGCCAGTTCTGCTTAAATGAGCTCATGCAGTTCTGGGTGTCCTCATTGTCCGGTGGGATACAATGGTGGAGTTGCTGGTTGCTATTCTGTTCTTTGTTTCCATGTTGCTGGTTTCTTGGAGGGCCTTTATCTTTCAAATATTGGGTTTTGTCTCTGGTCCTGGGAGTAGGTCTGTGGTTTCAGGGAGAGTCAATGCAAGGGTGTGGTCTGGTCGTTAAATTGATGGTCTAGTCTTTCAGCAGGAGCTGTTTTTAGGCCTGCTACTATTATGTCTCAAACACCCTCATTCATTCTCATTCATCTAAGAACAAATTTACAAAGGAGGGGTAGGTATGAGTTACAGTTGCAACACAATTACAATACTGTATGCCCAAGCAGGGGACACAAAATGGAGACTTGACATTACAAGATGGAGACACGACGTTACTTTGACTAACTTTACAGAAACAGACCTAAATCATACGACATCAATGTAAAACAGTAAAATTCAATACAAAAATAATAGAACACTATTTACAACATAAAAAGGGGCTTGTTACAATAATGAAACACAAGAACTTAGCTTACCTATGACTACTTATAAGGGATAAAGGGGGGCAGAGAAAGCATCATACATGGTTGGGGAAGGGGAGGGAATGTATTTTTAAGTAAAAAAAAATAGAAAAACCTGGGTTTTGCTATAAAATGAACATCTAAAGTATTCATTAATTTGATTTCAAAAATATTTTTCTCCTGGTTTACATGTGTTTGTGTAGTTTACATAGAAATGATTGTATATAATAGCTTAAAATGAAGACTTACTTTTGTATATTGTGGGGGAGTAGAGGTTTGTGAGGGGCTGTGGATGTGTGAGTATGTGAGGGAGGGTGTGGGTGTGTCTGTGGGGGATGGATAGGTGTGGGGCTGTGGGTGTAGGGTGAGGGAGCATGTTGGTGTGTGTGGATATACGGAGCATGGGTGCGTATGAGGTTTGTGGAGGCTGTGTGCGGAGGGGTTGCTAGGGTGTATGAGGGGGTGTGGATGTGGGAGGGTCTGTGTGTATGGCAGTGCAAGGGGTGGGTGTGGAACTCACCCTACAAAAATACACACACCCCCAGGGTACCAGCATAGGCCTGTGTTCCTGTGGTACGGTGATGCAGCTGGGAGCCATGTGGTGCTGGAACAGTGCAGAGGCAGGAAGGCAGGGGGTGAGGTGGGGTGGGGCTGGGCTTCTGCATCCTGCTGTCATCTCCCCCTGAGTCCTACTGCCCCTGGCTCCTGCTATCTTTGACAGGCAGCCAGGAGGAGATAAGTATTTTAAAAAAATTTTAGGGGGCCCATGGGCCAGATAGAATAGCCTGGAGGGCTAAATCCAGCCCACAGGCCGTATTTTGCCCACCCTTGCAGTAAACACAAAACAAACAAACTCAGAAGGAGATTTTCCTAAGAAAATGTTAGTCCATAGCTGTTTTTGTACCTTCCTCTGAGGCTTCTAATACTGCCCATTAATAGGCTACCAGGTGTAGGTTCATTTTGTTTGCAGCAATTCCTATATTCCTAAAGATGTCCCTTTGGTGATTACTGTAGAGGGGCAGGGATGCTTCCCAAATGTAATTCACTTTTCTGACATCTTTCCTTTCTATTTTAATACATTGTTTCTGTCCTAGGAAAGAACTAGTGTGATCTACATATTTGCGATATGACCTACGCACTGCTTTCATAGAGAAGATTGGAGAAAAGTCTTTGGATACTGTGGGTAAGGCAGGATACCTTGAAGTACCTAGCTAGGATGATATCAGAGAAAAAAAGAACATGTTGGGTTTTCCAGCGTCCATTTAAGACCTTCTGATTTTTTTTTTCTTTTGTAGTATAGTTGGAGTGACAGAAAAGCAAACATAACTGATGTGGGGATATTCCCATGCTTCTGTTAACCCACGGTCCTTCAAAGTGCTGTTGAACCTTAGAGTCCTTCATTTGTGAAAGAATGGGAGATGTTGTTGAATTCAATGCACCATAAAATGGCCTTGTGTTTGAAAATATTTTGATTTGTTGGCCATTTGTTGGCCAAAGTTAACCATTTTCTTCATAATATTTGAAGGTTTGTGATTTGAAGCCAAAATATTTAGTAGTAGCAGTTTTCCACACTTGATCTTACCTTATCACCATTGCTCACTGTGTACTTATTAAGGGGATGTGTTCTTAAGAAACAGTTACAAGGATCCCATGATCAAATAGCTTTTGTGTGAACAGAGTTAGAAACTTGACTTACCCAACGTGCTTTTGTGTGTTGAATGGCTCCAGTTCCATATGCATACTTATTTTTCAGGTATATAACAAACCTGTCCAGAGATCAGAATGGGTTTCAACAGGTTCTTGATATTATTTGCCTAGGAAGGGCAAGGGGAGGATTAATCTCTGAACTGTCATTTTTTTTCTGCTAGATTTGTCTCATAATAGCATTGCAGGAGCTGAGATAAATTGTAAGTGTTCCTTTGAGAGTCTTAAATACTGTATTTTCATTCCTCTTATCAAGAACTCCTTGGAAAGACTTCTGGACTGCAGCTTGCTTTTGGAAGAAATCATCAAAGTCCAACAAAATAGCTCTTTTGAGATTTTTTTAAGCCTTGAAACTCAACAGCAACAATTGGTCTTCCCAGCTGGCTAGCCCTAATTTTTTAATGTATTCTGCAGGTGTCTGGGCCAGACATGCTCCAATCCAATGCCAACTACTCTTTTGAATGTCTGAGTTAATGGTAAGTCTAGGACTTTCAAGCTCCAATAACAGAAGCAGCAGCTTGAGCATTATTTTGGATGCCAGCTTCCTTTCAGTGTAGCAACAACTTTTAAAACAAAAAAGATAAGTTGATCTAGTGAAATTTTTTATGGAGACTTACTAACAAAAAACATCAATCTATGCAGAAACATTTTGGCATTATTTTCTGCATTTGGATATACTGATGTCATTTTAAATACTACTGGCTTTGCATTCTGAGAAAAAGAAAGAGGAAAAAAATCCTTCTTATTATAAGGGGCTAACTTTATTTTATCTGTGATGACTGTGGAAAGCATGAAGCCAAGAAGTGTAAGGAAACTCATTATTAATATAACAGTTGACTGTATATAGTGAGTGTGATCCACAAATGTGTGTCTGGAAGGTGTCTAGCACATTCTGAATGCTACCAGAATGCAAATACAACATTCCTCACATTGTCACCTTTCTAAATCTCTTTGATAGGAAATAAAAAAGGCCTCTATTCTCTCTTTGTCAGACAGCATGACAAGTAACAGCAAGCAATACAAGTTATTAATACTGTACATAAATTTGACTGATGCTGGCTTATCGTGCGTAACCCATGAGTGAATTTGTACATACAGAAAAATCTGGTTAAATAATCCTAGGGAAAAAAATTGTCTAAGTAGAAAATATGTTAAATAGAAACACCACAGTAATATACCTTTTGAACACATCTATTCATTATCATATGCATTGCATAAAACTCCTCTTTGTGCATCTTTATGGGATTTATGCTATACACTGCAGAACGGTTAAACACACACTGCAGGTGCGGACAAGATGATTATAGAATGCAATTCCTTTATTTCTGCAGCTCTGTATTGAACTCCATTTATTTTAATCTTTGCCTAACTCACCTACACTTTGCCCACTAATCAATCTCTGACAGAATTACAATGTTTTCAAACAACTGCCATTAAAAAAAAAGTCTCCTTCAAAGAAAAGCAGGCACTGAAAAATTGCATTTCAATGACCAAAACCAATAACCGGTTGTGAACCAATGGAAAATTTAAATTCTATTTTTTCCTAGTCCAAGATACACTTGCTATGTGTGGAGAAGAATCTTTCCAAATGCAATATAACAGCCTTTCTAGTTATGGCATCTCATGAGTTATTGTATTTTATAACCACAACATCTTAATATATAAATATCCATTTTAGATACATTTTAGTGTTATTAATATTTCTCTCCCTCCGTCTATATACTTGAATTCTTAGGGTCAGATTCTGTTCTATGCTTGTATAAATTCATTTCATTCACTGAAACTATGCTTAAGTTTATTCTGTTATGAGGTCAGAAGCAGGTACTTAGCATTTAAGACAGAGGGATTAGAAATAGGCTGCATATACATGTTGAAATGATCTGGGGATATTCTCCAAAGGTTTGTTTTCCTGGTAGGAAAAATGTGGCATGAATGAACAGATATTTGAATGCTGAGTCCTTAAAGACAGGAGAGCTTCCAGTGCTAATGCTGTGCCACCAGGAGGCCCCTGTGCACACATCTCAGGGTACTCTCCCAACTTCCTCAGTCTGCCTGGAGACAGATGTCAGCAGTGCACAGGGCAGTCCTTACTGGCTGAGACAGACCATTCAGGTGTCAGCCTGTGTCTCCTTGCAGCACAATGTGTGATTGTGAACAGGGCATTTTTCTGCTCCCAGAGCAGCAGGAACAGTAGTGTCCATTACGAAACACTGTCTAACTGAGCAGGTAAGTGTTGGAGCAAAGTACCCTGTGATGCTGGAAGACTGTGTTGTGTCTTCTTCTCAGAAGAGAACTTGTACAGACATTTCCTCTCCCAGGAGAAACTCTTCCAGAAGCAATTTAACCTTGGATGTTCCTGGGCTATTTTATTCCTGGAGCAGCCATTAGTGCTCTGGGAGAAAAATCCTGAACATCTATATACTCGTAGTTTCTCCTGGAAGACCAACTTCTCTTCCAAGAGAAAATGAATGTCTGTATTTGGCCACAGCAATTACTGTTTTATAACATTCAAAACATTTCCCATAACCACTGTTCTGGAAGTTATGTGGCATAAACAAAAACAGGAGCATGTAAGAGCAATATGATTTTATTGTTTGCCTACATAAAGGAGAACCATTGATTAATCACTCTTGAGCAACAATGTTCATTTTTTACTTGTGCCAGGAAAGCATTTCAAGAAAATGTTTATGATGAAATGCCACGTTTTTTTTCTCTACATCAAACTATTAAAGCAAAGGAATAGTTATAATTTGTAACTTATTATGCATAACAAAATTCATTACATATGAATGAAGAGCAAAACCTCTAAGAATAGAAGTTATGTGTCCTGTGCCAGTTTGCTTCTTTCAAACCAAGGTTACATAGGTCTCCTTTCCCACACCATACCCATGTTCAAAGATATTCTATGTATCTACCTTCCCCCGCTTTCCACTAGTGATTTTACATGGAAGTACAGTTATATATGCTATTTTATAATGGAAATAAAATCTGTGTAGCTATTTCCACTATTTTTTACATAGCTCTTTAGTATTTTTTTAAGTTCAATATTTGGAAGGGCTGTCTAATGCACAGTGAAACTGAAGTATTTTTTAATCTCCTTTTTATCGCCTTTCATCCCACATGCTTGTTCTTGGATGTAGTCATCTAAGTCTGATGACAGACATGGGGGGAAAAAATAGCGCTTTAATTTCAGCTTGATGTGCTCCTTTGCCAAGCACAGTACATGCCCAGAAGAGGAATCACATCAGTTTGATCTGGCTCCCCAGTATCTGCATAGATTCCATGCTTCAGTGGGGCATTTTGGTACTTTTATCTAATAGCTGATTCAATCCCTCTTCCAGTAAAGTGCTGGGGGGGGGCGGTTTCTATTGCTGTTAGTGCCCTAAGGATGCCTGTACATGAGCCAGGAGGCTGCTCCAACACACTATAATTACAGTGCATCAGAGCAGACTCAAATGAGTCTGCTGGAGTATGCTAATTAGCACACTCCAGCCAGCCTCCAGGTCTCGTGTATCAGCATCCTCACACTTCAGAATGGTAGTGGGAACATTTTAACTAAAGCTCATTTGGCAAGATTTACATAAAGCACCCCTGCTGCCGTTCTGAAGCATCGGGACTCTGATACTTTGCGCTACCACCTCCACCCCCAGAGCACATGTAAAAATGTTTTAAGTTTCTGAAATGTTTCAAAGTCAAAAACACTTGGGATTCTCAGGTTGAGCAACAAAGGATGTTGAAATTAGTGAAATGTTCCACAGCAAGAGCATCTGAAAGCTATTCAGGCTGAAGCGTGAACTAATGTAACATTACTAAACTGCTGTGAACTTGGTGCAAGTGTTTTATCTTGAAAGAGATCAGCTTGCTTTGTGTAGGTGTACTGCAAGAGTGCCTGACAGAGCACAATATACAAAGTGTTTCATGTTCAAACTTTTCTAAGACTGTGAAGATGTTTACTAAGTTCTGCATTAGCCCACAGCTCCCCAACTTCATTTTTTAATTACGAAAAAACAGAGTTGAAGACAGAAGTCCCTGAAATTTGTGTGATATACATATAAATATAGATAGATAGGGTGTAACTACGTCACCCTACATCGCCATAGTGATATGTTACATCACTGTACAGTGTGCTATAGCAACATAGCAATTATGTGAGTCTACATGTGATTGGCACCTACTTCTCTGTAGTGGCATGTTCCCTCATTTTACTGCACCGCTATGGTGAAGCAACTGCAAAATCTAACTGTGGTCCACTCGCACAGCACAGTACAAGCTGTTACTGCATCATGTTTTAGGGTTTCCAAAAGGAAGTACTAAAGCACAGCACCATAGCAATGTCAGCATATGGTGACATGTAGATGTGCCCATATATATCTATATAAATATATATGGGCGCGTCTACATGTCACCATATGGTGACGTTGCTATGGTGCTGTGCTTTAATACTTCCTTTTGGAAATACTAAAGCACGGCGTGTGTATATATCTCAATCAATTGATCAATCAATATAGATATATTGTACCTACATATATAGGTACAAATTATCAATTGTACCTATTTTCACAGTTCATAGAAACACAAACTTAAGATATCTTATAATAGAGAAACCCTTCAAACTTAGTCTAATATAGGTAAAGCCTAAAAATGTTCAAATCATATATCAGGTTGAGAAATGAAGTTTTTAAAGGTACAGCAACCAGAAATAGTGTTTTCACCAAAACCCCTTTTTTCATTTTTACTACAGATTTGTTACCAGAAAAAAATTGAAGAATTCCTGAGGGTTAAGGCCATTTCTCACCAGGTATGCCACTCTTTCAGAGAGAAATAAATATACTTAGTTTCTTGCTGACACAATCAATGCCATATTTGTTGTTTTTAAAATTTATGAAAATAAGAAGATAACTTGTTTACATTATTTATTTATTTATTTTAAAGGTTCACTTTTTAGAGAACACAAATTGACACTACTCTATTTCTACTTTGTCTTCAAGATCAGAGGTGCACCTTTGATGGGGGAAGATACACCAGTGGTTATTAGCTTCAGATTTTCACGTAAAAAGTTGCGCTGTCGAACTGTGGCTGATTGTATGTAACCACCAGTAGAAATTACTTTTGCTGATGTAGTAGGTGGTTTGGTCTGTGGAGGAAGACCATTGATCTCATATGTCCATTGCATTGACGAGGTCTGAAAACAAAGAGGAGACGACTGATGAGAACCGCTTATGGTCCAATACCTTAAAATCTGTGATAGCTATTTAACTCAATTAGTTTAATTAGAAAGCCATTTGTACTCTTCCATGCAGGGTGCCTGAGAGGCACAGAACCAGAAGTGCACCCAGGGAGAAAGGCCATTACCATGCAAAATTAGGGAGAACATTTCACTTTATGTATTAAGGGTCATGTGCTAAAAAAGGCGAATAGTCTAGACCTCTAAGTGATATAAATTTTTCTATACTGAACAACAGTTCTGCATGCAGTTTTGAGAAAGTTATTTCACAGCTGGATGTAAACTAAAGAATGAATCAATTTATTTATACACTAGCATTTAATTGTGCCTCTTATAATAAATGTCATACTAAATAAGTTTTGGTGCCTTTGCTTAGATCAAGATAGTTAATGCAACTAAAATAACAGGGTTTAGGGCATGCATAGAAAAACCATTGATTTATATTGCAAACTGTAATTTGAAGAATGTTTACATGAGTATGACATTCCTCATTTTCATTGTTCATAGTGCCTATGCAGGCAGCAATGACTCAGCAAGGTATCATTCAGTTATGTAACATATACTCCCATATCCACCCAACACTGCTCTTGCTGTCATGGTCTGTACTGTGGGTGTTTATCTAGGCAGCAGGGTTCTTGGTGTCATCCCCTCTACATATGGGAAAACATAACATATTGGATAATTACCTCCTCTATACATGTAAAGGCTCTAGTGCTCTTTTTGTTTTCATGTTGTTATACATGTGTTGGTGTGGGTCAAAGCAGAATTCTAATTATTCTTAAATACGGTATTAGATAGCACAGATCTTGCAGTTGTTTCTTCAGTATCTGCACTACAACTGGCTTAATTTTGGAGAGATATCTTCTTTCTGAGTCTCTTTTGCGCTATTCTGTCTGTCACTACCTGTACATGTGTCCGTCTCACCACTACTAAAGTATGGTAAACCACCATTTGCTTGTTTTCAGATCACAGCTGACTAAGTAAATGCAGTATATTACAGCATTAGACTGTAAACGCTTTGGGGCAGGGGCCACTGCTTAGTATGTGGATTGCTTTGCCCCATGTGATTGTTCCTACCTGGTTATGGCCTATACGCACCATGACAATAAACCTTTTTAAAAATAGTTCTTTTAAAATTCAATTAAACAGAGTTTTGTAACTGTGACTGTGGTTTTGGTGCTCCTACTGAAAGAGAAAGCAGGCCCTTGTTGCTGCACGTTTTTATATTAAAAGAAAGGTTTGTTGATAGGAAATACTTTTAAACATTTCACACGGTATGTTTAAATTCCTCTGCAGAAGTCCTGGTATCTCTGAGCTATACAAACACTGAAATAAGTATAAGGTATGTTTAAGATATCACACTATCATTTTTCAAACTTCCCCTTCATCACTAAGCTGAATCAAAATATAATTTGTAGTGAATCTGTGTATTTTACATGGGAATAATTAATCTTACTTCTTTTAATAGTGTACACTGATCTACCAGCTTCATTTTCTGGGAAGATAAATGCAGTCAAGAGTAGGTGTTGACATGGGCCAGCACCAGTACCTTATGTCCAAAGATAACACTGTCATATTTAACCATAAATCGTTCTCTAGGGTTAGCTAATTGTCTTGTTAACTCCAGTATAAGGTGAAATGGTTTATCTTTCTTTACTATGTCAGATTAACAATTTAGCTGGAAGAAAGTTTAACCCTAGGGTCATGTTCGTTCTGTGCATGATTCATTGAACACTTCAGGGTCAGGGAAAAGATCTGATATGCTGGGGAAACTATATTTTGAACTGAGATATAAAGTTACCAAGAAATCACTCCTGCTCATAAAATCCATCTGTATTGTAATTCTACTATCCATAGTATCTTTACATTGTTATGGGCTGGAATTTAAATTGACAGTTTATATCATCAATCATTCTTATTACCCACACACATCTAAACAAATGATTGCCTCCTTTTGTTTCATATAATCTTTTTCTTATTGCAGGCTTGAAATATATAGTCCACTGCCTTTTAAGTTTTTCTCTACCAGTTACACTACTGCATATTAGTAGATACATAGCTATAATTCATGCTTTAGGTCAATGAAGGAGCATTGAATCTTGTTCTTCTTCTAAACTCTCTGCTCCCATTTATGTTGGGGGAAAGGCTTATGATCCAAAGATAGATTTGGAACAGATCTACTGTAATTTCATGCAACATTTAGAGTGAAGCCATCCAACAAAATTATTCTTCTATGCTTTCTGTAATCCACTCTAAATAGAAGAAAAATCATGATATAGAATTCTATAGTACAATATGACCAAAATGGAACCAAAATAGATTCCTTTGCTAATGGAATGTCAGGCTGAATTCTTGCTTTTTGTTGCAGCTAATTTATCATGTAGAATAATGATAGTCCACCTGCCACGACCCAAGGATTGTAGTATATATTCTGTGTTTTTAAAAAGAGGCATCTTCTTTAGATGCATATCTTGAGGAAGAGCACAGCTGTTATATTACCAGGACAATAAATATAACACAGTAAAACCACCAAAATAATTGGTTCTGTGTCTTAAAGCAACCTGGAATTCAGCAGACCATATTCTTTTGACAAAAACCTATCTGGCATACAAACACACACACTGAATGGGACACGTTTATTTTTAACTGGGAAAGATTTGGCTTTTTCAAACAAGGTGCAAGTGTCTCCCAGGTGGATAAGCATGACATTAGATTAGTCACACTACACAAATAACTTCCTTGTACGTTGTCCTTAATTCTGACTAGTCTAATCATTCCAACAAATGCAAATTGATTTAAGTTTCCAAATCCAGATCCAGATATGAATATTCAAACACTGTGACATGCCCGAGGAAAAGGGTTACTTTAAAAACAGGCAAAGAAACTGAATGACAAGATATACAAATCATATTCCTGATTCTCATGTTTTTTCTACACACACACACACATGCATGTATGCATGCATGCACACACACACGTATGCATGCATGCACGCGCACACACACACACACACACACACACGTATTCTTTCTTTTTATATATATGCATATGTAAACCAACATCCTGACTCTCATCTCCCTACAACAACACAGACCTTTACCTATTTTTCTTTCTGTTCAATATGAGGGTGTGTGTCATATGGGAGTGGGAGATTTTTAAAAAGAATACTACAATTAATATAGTATTCAGAATACTGTGTTGCGTACTACTAAATATGCAAAAGGCAAGAGTTTTGGGAGCAATATCTGCAGCTGGTCCAATAAAAGATATTACCCGCAAAAACTCTTGCCTCTTGTATGCCAGACTATCACAGCTACAACATCACTTCAACAACACTACCATAAGATTAAATACTCATGCTGAAGTGAGATTAATTAAAACAATCAGATTATATGACCTAGGAGTTATTCTTATGTAGAGAGAAATTCCCTAGGTAGGAAAAAGAGGATGGAGTGGCTCCAGAAGTCAGAGGAATTACTTCGATTTCATTGCATTTCAACAGAGAACTGAATTTTGCCCAGTACCTGTAGTTTCTTTATATGCTCTAGTTAGCAATAGAGTTCCTGGATTAACTTTTGTGATTCCTTTGTTCCAATGGGTTCTTTGCCTGTATGGGGGGGAGGGGGAGTAGAGAGGAAGTCCCTCTACCCCCTCCTTCCTTTGCCTGCCTCCTGCTTTCCCACCTCTTCTGTTCTAATCTCACGCTCCACTTTATACCCTGTTCTATGCTATCCTTTCACAGCATTTGATAAAGTGAGCTTGGGTTCACAATAGCTTGCTCTCTTTTTCTCCATGTAGATAGCATATAAAAGGTACATATCTTCCCTGCCTTCTGACTAACTTCAGACAAACACAACTAACAACCTCTCTCCATTGAGTGACTGCAGTTTACAATCTGGACTTTATCCATCTCAACTTAGTTGAAACAAATTAAATAGTAGAGAATTCAGAGACTATTCATCTCATAACCTCTATATTGCCATTGGTCTATCATTTTTTCTGCTAGTGAAAAAAGCTGAAGAGGCAAATGAAATCATTCTCCTCCTAGCAGACTCCATCCCTCTCAAAAGCCTCTCCTACTGTGAATACTGGCCATTTGGGGTTTTGCAGTTACAAAAGAATGGAGAGGGCAGTATTCAGTAAGAACTATTCTATAAGACATCAGTGCATGGTTAATGTTGGAGTATTCTGTGGAGAAGTAAATGATGTTATATCTATGCAACCTTTATGATTGTCATCAAATTTCAGTGAAAAGAAAATGGTTATTTGGCCAATGCATGATGGGCTAGCCATCTGTAGACTTAAATGAACGGTATTTGAAGAAAACATAAATAAGACAGATGATGCGACTTTTTATTGAATAACTTATTTAAATACCTCTTTATAATATTCAACAGCTTGATGGCAGGTTGAATAATGTTCATCAACTAATTTATTCTGAAAATAATGGTAATGTTCATCAAATAATTTATCTAGAGAATATGTTTTCTGGTATTCAGCCATCTATAGCAGATGCTTCATGATTCATAGGAATAACCCAAAATGTTAGGAATATTTATGTATATTCTCTATAATTAATTCCTACATTAAAAAAACCTGTGTTAGGAAGGATTTAATATCAAGAGTCTGTATTTATTGCCTGGAAAATGCCTTATTTTCTAATTGTTTTTTAATATCATACTTGAAAACTAAATAAGAAATCAAAAGAGAAGGTTGTCATGTATTTTTTCTAATTATCTGAAGATCTGTAGTATCAATTTTATTTTCATTTAGGTGCCTTGGCTAGATGCATCAAGAATACTCTTGCTACTTTATTCATTTGGGGAGCAATGCAAAGTAACTTAAAGAATACTTACTGGTTAATTTCCTGGAGCTCTGGACCTCTATGTTTTCCTATAGATGCTTTTCCTATAGCTCTGGACCTCTGTGCTTTGC
>NW_017728906.1:50599584-50609526 GCF_001723895.1 Crocodylus porosus | reverse complement strand
GCGCGCGCGCATGCATGCACACAGACACACACAGACTTCAAATTTTCCCTCCATACTGTTCCCAAATACCTCTATAGGAAATTTCCTCTGTTTTTTTCCTTTTCTACCTTCTCTGATAGGTACTTCTGGTGAATCACGTAGTTTTTAAACAAAATAGTTAGGATTAATTATCATGAATTATCATTATTCTTTGTAATTTAATGTTTTTCCTAGTACAGCATGAATAGTAAGGTTCCTTTTCATTGCAAAATTATCCTAAAAGAGGTACCACCTTGTATTGTTCTGATGGACTTAAGGCCAGAGACTACACTCAAGGAAGACCACGTTTTCCACTATTCCTATTTGGGGGTGGAGCCAAGTTGCCCAAGATAAAAATGTTTGATACAGGTAGTTTAGAGGGAAACCACTGATTTAGATCCTATCTAGAATAAGAGAAAATGAGAGCACCTATTTTGAATGGCAGCAGTTATATGTGAAATTATTAATCACCAGACTTCATTAGTATCTCTGCAGTCCAAGGGATGCCTCTGTCCACTACAGGAAAGGGAGGCCTGGGTGAGGGAGATTCCTTACCCTCCATCAAAGCTGACCTCGTGAAGGAACACTTTGAGAGGCTGGATACCTTCAAGTCAGCCGGCCCTGACGGTTTACACCTGAGGGTACTCAAGGACCTGGCGAGCATCATAGCCCAGCTATGAGAACTCCTGGTGCACTGAAGTGCCCAAAGACTGAAAGAAGGCCAATGTGGTCCTATCTTCACAAAAGGGAGGAAAGTGGATCCAGCAAACTACAGGCCCATCAGCCTGACCTCTATCCTGGGTAAGGTCTTGGAAAAGTTTATCAAAGAGGCCATCCTTAACAGACTGGCTGACGACAACATCCTGAGGGATAGCAAGCATGAGTTTGTTGTATTAGGTCTTGCTTGACCGATCTCATTTCCTTTTACGACCAGGTGACCTATCACTTGGACAAGGGGGGAAGAGATTGATGTCATATCTTGACTTTAAAAAAGCCTTCGATCTGGCATCCCATGATCACCTCTTGGCAAAACTGGCAAACTGTGGACTCGGCCTCACCAAGATCTGCTGGCTGGGGAATTGGCTTTGCAGTAGGACCCAGAGGGTGGTGATGGATGGAAGTCAATCGTTGTGGTGCACTGTGACCAATGGGGTCCCACAAGGCTCTGTCCTAGGGCCTATACTATTTAACATCTTCATAAAGATGTAGACATTGGTGTCAGAAGCAGACTGTCCAAGTTCTCCAATGACACCAAACTCCAGGGTAAAGCATCCACACCTGAGGGCAGGAGGCTGATCCAGGCAGATCTTGACAAGCTCAGGAAATGGGTGGACGAGAACCTCATGGTGTTTAACACCAAAAAATGCAAGGTTCTCCACCTTGGGAGGAAAAATCTGCAGCATGCTTATAGGGTTGGCAGTGCTATGGTGGCTAGCACTACAGACGAAAGGGACTTGGGGGTCATGATTGACCACAAGATGAACATGAGCCTTCAATGTGATGCTGCAGCTAGTAAAGCAAGCAAAATGCTGGCTTGCATCCACAGATGCTTCTCAAGGAAAAACCAGGACATCATTCTCCCATTGTACTTGGCCTTGGTAAGGCCACAGCTGGAGTACTGCATTCAGTTTTGGGCTCCACAATTCAAAAAGGATGTGGAGAAGCTTGAGAGAGTGCAGAGGAGAGCCATGTGCATGATCAGAAGTCAGGAAAACAGACCTTATGATGAGAGGCTGAGAGCCATAGGACTCTTCAGCCTGGAAAAGTGCAGGCTCAGGGATGATCTGGTGGCCACCTATAAGATTATCAGGGGTGCTCACCAGGATCTGGGGGAACCTCTGTTCACCAGGGTGCCCCAAGGGATCACAAGGTTGAACAGTCACAAACTCCTCCATTACCGTTTCAGGTGTACATAAGGAAAAACTTCTTTACTCTCTGAGCTCCTAAGGTTTGGAATAGACAGCCATCGGAGGTGGTTCAAGCACCTACTTTGAATGCCTTCAAGAGACATTTGGATGTTTAAGTTGCTGGGATCCCATGATCCCTGCTTACTTCCTGGCCCCGGGGCAGGGGGCTGGACTCGATGATCTTCCAGGGCCCCTTCCAGTCCTAGTGTTTATGAAATCTATTAAATTGTTGCTTGAAATATTTGTGCACTTTCACATTCCAGTATATGTATATGTACACTGAACACACTCAACTCAGATTTTGTTAGTAGTGCTGTTGGAAAAAGGATACCCCAACTCCTCAAGTCTTTTGAAAAAGGAATTAATATTCACTACCCCAAACATATAGAGCTGGAGGGGAGGTGTGGAGTGTTTATAGTCTCACTATATGTCAAAGTACAACAGTTGCTGTAGAAGTAATTTTCTCCACTACTTCAGATGACGGCGTAAGTTTTCAGCGGATGCATCTTTACAAGCTGCTTTACTGCATAGTAACATGGTTTACTGTGCAGTAAGTATGAACATCTACATGTGCATGCAGGACTTCCTCACCCCAGGCAAACCCCAATTTGTTTATGAGAAGGTCATGTGGGACTTGTCTAAAACCTTGCTGAAGTCCAGATATACTATATTCACAGCATTCCTTTTATACATCCAAGTAGTTACTGTCAAAAGAGATCAGATTTGTCTGATGTGATCTGTTTGTCATAAATCCATGCTGGCAGCTTGTGATAAGCCTTTTGCCCTCCAGATGTTTGCAAATGGCCTTCTTTAGGATAGGATATTCTCCAGTAACTTCCCCGGTATCATGGTGAGGCTAACCTATTTGTAATTGCCCAGGTCCTTTTTTCTGGCTTTTTAAAAGAGAGGCAGTAACATTGGCTCCTTTCCTGTCCTCAGGTACCTTGTCCATCTCTTACAACTTCATGAAGATCATTGCTATAGGCTCCAAGGTCTAACAGTTCCTTCAATACCCTGGGATGAAGTTCATCTGGCCCTGCTGACTCAAATTCATTCAGACGCATTAAAAGCTCTCTGCCCATCTCTTTTGTTATCTCTCTTGCCTCAGCTTGCCCCCTTACTCATCCACATAATCCTTATTAGGTGTCTGGCTACAGCTTGTTTTCTTTTTTTTGTGAGGTCTGAGCCAAAGTACCTGTTGAGTTACTCCACCTTTGCATCTCCAGTTAGAAGTTCTCCCTGGCTTGTTAACAGCGAACCTACAGCTTCCTTGTTCCTTCTTCTCTGGTCAACATATTTAGAAAACCTCTACTTGTCCTTAACCTTCCTCAACAGGTGTAGCTCATTCTTCATCTTTGCCTTCCCAATTTTGTCCCTGCAGTTTCTTGTTATTTCCTGGTACACTTCCATGGTGACCTGTTCATTCTTCCATTGCCTGTATGCCTTCCTTTTGCATTTGAGGCATTTTAGAAGCTTCTTGTGCAGCCACATTGGTCTCTTGCCTTTCTTCTTGTGATTGTTCCCCTAGTTGTATCCTCCTCCTCCTTCTGAAACAGAAAGTTGTTCTCCATACAAACTGGGAACCAGCTTGACATTTTATGTTTGGCTAAATAGTTATTCCAGCAGGTGTCTAGAAAACTGAAGTCTCTCATCAGTACCACTCTATACCTTTTGGATAGATTTGTCACCTACTTGAAGAGTGCATCCATTTTTTCTTTCTAATATGGTGGCCTACAATAAATCCCCACCATTATATCAGTGCTGCATCTTTTATCTTTTATCCTCACCCAAATACTTTCATCATAATAATAAAACCTTTTTGTACCACACAAGGGCTTCTCTGTCTCCCTGGATTTGGAGACTTCACATGCAGCCTTCAACTCTCATCCTTCAGATTCCTACCTCAGTAATCAGGCCTCTGAGCCACAGAAGATGACAATCATTCAGCCTATCCAGTGGGTATCTAATAGGTGTACAGCAAACTTACATGTAGCATAGGTGAAGTACTGCACGTAGAGTTAAGAGCATGCATGATGCTGTTTAGCCTAAGACTTAAGCATAATCACATTCTCAGTGTGCGTGTCTATACGTTCATTAATGCGTTAACCAAGTACTAAATCAATCCGCAGCAACTTGCACTACTGCACACTAGTGTCAGTGCACCAGTTTTTTGGGACACTTGTGGTGCAGTAGCCTAATACTACTGCACAGTTTTTGCCTGGCACACTACTGTGCAGTAGTATTAAGCTATTGTGCAGTTAGCATCTCATGTAGATGTGCCCAGTTCTGCTCAAATTAACCTTACAAGTAAGGAGAAACCTGAATGCTCAAGCATGGACATTTGACAACCACTGCAGTGTATTTTATATATATTTTATTTAATTGTTGGAGCAAACGTTGAAGGAACACAAAATTAAAAACATGGATATGAATGGAAAATGAGATAAAATATACCACCAGACTAACCTGATAGCTGTCTTTAATACGACAGGTGAGATCAACTGTATTTCAGCTGCTCAGAGAGCTGATTTCTAGACATCAGTAAAACACTTTATGTAGTTCCACATGGGATAATCTTAGTAAGCTGGAGAAGGAGAAGGTTAGTTCAAGAACTGTAAAATGGGTAAAATACTGGCTAAAGGGAAGATGATGATGGATTTTGTTCATATTGAAATTATTGGGGTGGACTGAAGTCACTAATAGAGTAGAAATTTAGTCTTGAGACCTTGACAATTGGAGCAATAGATATGTGGCAAACTTTAATGCTACCAGAAATGAAGGTAATTGATTTGGGGGCCAGCAGCCAGAGTTTAGACTAACAGGGGGAGGCTTCTCAGTTGGAAATGGTAGGGAGGGAGGACTAGAATAAATAGCAGGGAGGGAAAACCGAAAAGTAGTGTAGGTATAAATTAGCCACTCAGGGTTTGTAGTAGAGTTTATATATCTTTTATTAGACAAAAAAGATTTTTGCAAAAAAAATTCTTTAATTGCAAGCTTTTGGGCACAAACACCCTTCATCAGACATTGGAGAAAAGATTGTAAAAGTTCTCCTGGAACTTTAAATTAGCCAAGAATTTAATCTGGAAATTGTCATCAGAGAGAAGGCAAGAAACCAAACTGGTATTAAGATGGAGCTAAGTATATTTATGGAGGACACTGCACAGTCTGTTTGCCCGGGATAGTAGGGAACTAGATTCCAATGGCCCAAAAGCTCCTCTCCAGTCCTTCCATGTTTCAGGGGTGTTGGTTGTAGCCATGTTGGTCTAAGGACAGAAGAACCTTGTCTGCCTTTCCAGTCCTGTGTTCCTATGAGTAACGGGACTTGTGATAGGCCAAAAGGAAGTAAATTGTTTTGAATAAATTGCCATATGGAAATATACGCTCATTAGTGCAAGGGAAGTACACTAAATTGTAAAATCTACAGGAGTTATAATTGAAGACAAAGAGACTTTTTAAAAGCCTTTTTTTCTTTTTTATGAAGACGTTTGGCTTTATTAAGTTCAGGGTGGGTTTTGGATTGCCTCTGTCCTTGTCAATCAAGAAGTATCAGAAGTAGAATTCCTTCCCCTTGGGTGATAAGCAACGTTCTCTAACCAGACTTCTTGCTAGTCACAATGGAATCTAAGTGCAATGGGCACAAATACATCTATAATGAAATAGCTGTGTATACATTCACTTGAGTAAGGAAAAAAAGCAGCAGAAAGTATCAGTGGCATAAAAAAATATTATTTTTCTCTTTCTGCCTGCCTTCCTTCCCCCCTCCCTCTCTCTGATATGTATATAAACACACAGATACTAGATTTTGGTGAATTTTAATGATATGGGACTTTTTAAAGATTGTATCAAACCAGAGCAAAAATGATCAAACATTTATTTTAAAAGGAAAAATCTTTTAATTGATTTACTCTTGACATTTCTGAGAGTTCATTCTAGGCTCAAAAAATAAGTACTGTAACTTTAAAGAGAAAATACTATATTCATTGTATGTTACAAAGTGCCTGAATCTCTGATTTGAGTGCAAAACTCAATTCAACCTTAGCAACTGGTACTGAAATATGATGAATGCTGCTTTAATCAGCTATTTTATATAATTTGATACCTTTTCATGTATTTCTGTGATTTTGAATGAACAAAATGTGCACCAAATATTTTGCTGTTCTGAGTTATATCCGAAACAGCTAAATTATGGTAGCTGAGAAACATAAGAAGAAAAGCCTTATGCACTGAAAACAATGCATATGCATACATTTTCCAGCAACCCATCTAATACAAAATAATGCTATTTTCTATTAAGAAAAGCAAGTCTGCATACAAGTCTATTGGAGCCATACCCAGTAAGAATAACTTGCACGTTGCATCATCCATTTCTAGTAAAGCATGACTAATGTCTTCAATACGCTATCTTTCATAGGCTAAGTTAGTGATTATTCAGTAACAACAGTAGAGAAGCTGGAATTGTGGAGGGCTTGATAACACTACCTGCAATCTGGTTTATTTTGACATACATTTTATTATCCTGGATTTATTCTGTTGGTCTCTGTTTGAGAACATGTCAGATGTGCTCATCCATAGATTTCAAAGCAGTCTTTTGAGCATCTAACTGAGCTCAGCATGGTACAGGGACTGGGCAAGATGGGAAAGGAAAATGAATAACTATATACCACTTTTGTGAACCCTTGTCCTTAGCCCACACAGCAGCTGCCTTCCACCACACCATACTTGCAGTCAAGCATCACTGGGGTAAACGGGCATTTCATCCCATATTCTTTTGCGCTAATCATATCCTGACAGCACAAAGTACGACAGGCATACCAGAATCTGGCTCTGAAGTGTTAAAGCTTAACAGATAGAACTTCTTTTCATATTTGCAGACGGAGTCAATTCAGTAAGCAAATTCTCTTCAGTAGATTCTCATTACTGGTAATCTACAAAGAGTTTTTATGAGAACTAGCCTATTCATAAATGTTACATGTCTTAAGATTCACAATGGAAAAAACTATTTTAAAATCTTTATGAACTTTGTCCCTATTTTTCATTTCTAGCTGCATTTGATTAAGAACTTTTGTTTCAGGACTATTGAGGCAACCACGATTGCTTTCTTCACTGGGCATTTTGTTATCTCTCCCTTTATTTCATTCTTTGATCTATAAAATTGTAAGAAGCCCATATTTTCCACATCAGTTTTTACAGATTTAAAAGATTCCTAGCAGCTATCCTAATAATCCTGTAATTAGAACTGCTTTAACATATTTCATTGAAAACAGAAGTTCTGTTTAACAATGAAGAAATTAAAGTTAGAGATTCTAAACACTTTAGCAATAGTTGTGTTTTTTCTTTTCTTTTTTGATACAAGTAACTGTAAAATAATTAGTAAAGTTATTAAAATATGAGGAGGGGGCACTGCATCCTTTAAGACTAAGGAACTGATTTACACAAAAAGCCAATGAAACTACATTACTTCAGTATATTACAGTTAATAAAATGTACACGCTAGGGTCTAGTAAAGACAAGCCTAAATCTTTTTCACTAATAACCTGTTCTGGATAGAATTTCTCAGCAGGACAACTAAAACAACACATTTGCAAGTGGCTTTAATGTCCACACTTGGCTTTAATGTTTCCAACAAATGAAACAAACATAACTGTATGAGATTTTTTCCCCTTTCACCAGCCTTCCATTTCATTTTGCAACATAAATATAATGAACATCATAAAATAATGAACTTATACCATCATCTCTGTTGCTTTACAGCCTAATTATCACAGCTCATTGACGCACACAAAAATGGCTTAATACTCTATTTATAAAATTTAATAAAAAAAATGTTAATACTAAAGTGTCTGACTTTACACCTACAAAAACAAGAGGAATTTTACAGTAAAAATTAGACCTCTGCTACACTAGCATCAAAATAGTGGCAACACTGTACAAGACTAAAAATAGACTACATTTCCTCACCCACTACTTCTAAAAATAAGCAAAGGCTTAGCCTATGTCATATATCAGGTGAAAAAGAATCTAAGGAAGAGATGCAATATCATTTTAGACAGAATATATGTTATATTTCACTATCCTCAAATTATTGCCCAAATAGTGTTGGTATTCTATTTGGGGATCTTGTTTGTTTGTCTATACTAGAATTTCTTGGGGACAATACTGGTAAGATGTTCAATTGCACCACATGGCATTCTCAACTTTGGGTGTCTTTACATGTACTCAAGGGTGGGGGTGGGAGGCCCTTTTAATTACAGTGTGGACCTGCCGGGCCTCGATCATCCGGTCCCTCGCCACTCGGCTCTGGATTTGGATGATGGTTCTCTGCTCCATCCCAATGGTCTTCGGGTGACAAGGTCTCACCCTGGGCAGTCTTATCTCCCCCTAATCCCTCCTGCCATGACTTTGATGACCCTTTCAGTGGTGGGGGTCCAACCGCCGGGGTTTGACTGTCTCAGGCTGAAAAGGTGTTGGTCTTCGTGAGGCTCCAACCTCCCCTATACCTCGCCCTATACCCAGCCACGATGGAGTGCCGATGTTATTTCCGTGGCCAGCCCTACCTCTACGAGATCCTACCCCTGGGTATCGCTCGTGCCTAGGCTATACGGCAAGGGCCTTACTAGTCCCTCTAGGTCCTAGGCTTTACGTTGCCCTCTGCCTTACTTTTTATACAAGCACAATGGGTAATAGAAATAACAAACAAGAAAAAAAGAAGCTAACAACAGAACCACCTACAACCCCCCGTGATCATCTAATTACTATCCTGGGGAAACTTAGTTACAGCATACCCCACAATTGTACAGTCCCTTCACTGACTGCTTCCTCGGTGCCACCTATTTCCTACCCCTAGTGTGGAATGTGTGAAGCCAGCCCTTGACGTCCCTTCCAACTCGGAGTAAACCCTTCTCCGACAGACTCTTCTGAGCCTTCAGTCCAGTACTTGACGCTCTTTGCTAGTCTCTTGGCCGTTCACGTCTCCTCTAAGTGGTTCACAGGAGCCAGACTTAGCGTGTAGGGACCCTCCTGTAGTCTCTCCTCGTGGCTTTAGGGTGATATGCAGCTTGGCCACCTCTGTCTTTTGTAGCCCAGCGACGGCGTCTTTATATTGATGCTTCCCAGGGCACTCTCCTGCCCTATGAGCAGCATTCTTAAGCTCTCCCTCCTCCACGGTGGGTCCAGGGGATAGTTCCCCCATGCTTTCCTCAGCCTCTCCTCCCCTCCCATCTTGCTGTCTGCCCTTCTTATTCCTCTTTGCCAGCTCTCCTCCCCCTTCTCTCCAGCTGCCCGCACTTTAAAAAAACTGCGGCTAACGAGCCCTGCGGGTCCCACTGCCACTTCCAGTCCCACTGCGATTCCTGCAGCAGGTAGGACGTTTTCATTTATTTTCTCTTTTTCCACATTTTCCCTGGGGTGTGTTGTCCCCCAGGGTCCCTCCTTGACCCTTCGGGGTCCATATTCTACACTTTCCCCAGGACACAGTGGTTCTCAGGGGCCACTGATTAAAAAGCCCACAGTGTGTCATATAGTCAGTGTCTCACACTTCAAGATGGCGGTAGGGGCATTTTAACTAAAGCTCATTCTATGAGCTTTAGTCAAAAAACCCCCACCACCATTTTGAAATGTCAGATGCTGAATACACGTGACACTGAGGCTGCTGGAGCATTGTAATTAGAACGCTCTGGCAGACTTGAATAGAGTCTGCTCAATCAAGCACACTCGATTAATCGAATCTGCTCCAATGTGTCCTAATTAGAATGTATAGGAGCAGGCATTGGGCGTGTGTATAAGCGACCAATATTCTGTCACCTAATCCTCATAGAAGCAGACAATGCAACAACGAAAACATTAAGAACTATAGGTACCCCTTGGCACACGAGGTATACTGCCTACCTGGAGCGAGGATTCAGGACATGAAAGGGATGCTCCAGACCGTAATCCAGCCCACCGATTATTACCCCATGGTCCTAGTCCATGTGGGTACTAACGATGCAGCCAGGAGGAGCCCTGATCCCCTGATGGAAGA
>NW_017728906.1:50594070-50599573 GCF_001723895.1 Crocodylus porosus | reverse complement strand
GGATGGGTGTAGAGAATCACAGAAAATTAGGGTTGGAAGGGACCTCAGGAGGTCATCTACACCAACCTCCTGCTCCAAGCAGGACCATCCCCAACTTAAAAACCTCCAAAGATGGAGATTTTTAACCTACAGGTTACCTTTGTAGGTAACCTGTTCCATTGCTGTACCACCTTCCTTGTGAGAGAGTTTTTCCTAATATCCAACTTAAACCTCCCTTGCTGCAACTTGAGACCATTGGTCCTTCTTCTGTCATTTGTCACCACTGAGAACAGTCTAGCTCCATCCTCTTTGGAACCTCCCTTCAGGTAGTTAAAGGTTGCTATTAAATCCCCTCTCAGCCTTCTCTTCTTCAGACTAAATTCACTCTCCTCGTAAGTCATGTGTCCCAGCCCCCAAACCAATTTCATTGTTCTCCACTGAACTTTGTCCAACTTTGTGAACTTTGTCCACATCCTTTCTATGTACACAAATGACTGACAGTAAGAAAGGATAAAGCCAGATGAAAATAGATACAAATGCTGAATGAACTGAACATTGCTTACAGGATAGTGCAGGCAGGTCAGCTGCACATATTGCTTGTTATATGCTAGGATGAAGAGAATTTCCATAATGCTAGGATTAATCTTTAGTATTACCTACTACCTTGATTCTGAATGTACCAGACACTCCAAAATAATGAGTAGCAACTCCCTGAAAATTTAGTCATTCAAATATGGTAGATGGAAGACAAGAATATGTAAGCTGTTTACTCTGAATGACTAGTAGCCCTGGAGCATTTCTGTTCTTAAGTAAATAGCTCAAGGACTGATATGTATATAACTGAAGCAGGGCAAAAATGAGGAAGCCATGACTCAAGTTCTCAGAACTTTGTATGCACTGAAATAAAGGAGTTTGATTGCATTTTCACAAGGCCGGAATATGTTGAGATTTGGCTTAATTAATGGTGGGAAGTAGGGGTCATAAAATACACCTAATTTGGAAATTATGTTTAATATGAAAAGATCTCCTACTGAAGTCTGTGGCAAAGGTGTCAGCATCATTTCTAGATAAATAAAAATTCATAAAGTGGAATTAACTGTAAGAATATATGTATTAGTATTTCAAGGATGAGGAAGAAAAGTATAAGGATGTGTTTCTTATCCCAGAATGAAATATAAATCCATGAAATTCGGAGTTAAGGATACACTTGAAGTCAAATATATTAATGTAGGTAATACAGAGTTTAGACAACCAAATCACCTAATTTCTGCTGTAGTTATGACATAAATATACAACTGTGATTAAGGCACTGAACACTGGCCTTTGACTGGATTAAGCTGATTTTTTAAGTGCTTTATTTTATATTTATATATTACTTTATGATCCTCATAGCATCACTATAGGACTATATAGTAGGGCCGTGTGAAATTTCAGTGGACATTTCATTTAGTTTTGTATTCAGATGTTTTGGCACTCAAAACACCTAATCTGAAATGAAATGCAGGGCTCCAAAACATCTCCAAAATGAAATGGGCCTTCCAAAATGTTTCAGAGCTGGGCTTACAGGGAAAGAGGGAGGAGGAGGAGGTGGGGAAGGACTGTTCTGACATTGACATCTGTAGCTGGCCAGTGACAGCAATCTGTTCCTGAGGTCTCTTCCAACCCTGGTGCTGGGGAATTGAACAGGGAGCTGGAGAATCAAACCAGGGTCTGGGGGAGCATACAGGTCCCTGAACATTCCCCCAGTTTCCAGTTCAGTTCCCCAATCTTTCTCCCAGCTCTCTGATCATTTCCCCCAGCTCTTTCCGGGGGGTGCAGGCCCCCAGATGATGTGGAATGACAGCAGGCTGCCACTACCAGCTGGTGATGATGGTGGCTCTGGGCTATTTCCCCAACCAGCATGGCTGAAACCCGACACACAGATCTGGGGGACCACGCTC
Source organism: Crocodylus porosus (assembly GCF_001723895.1). NCBI lineage: Eukaryota > Metazoa > Chordata > Crocodylia > Crocodylidae > Crocodylus > Crocodylus porosus. Next base: position 50,597,654 of record NW_017728906.1, on the reverse strand, counting down.
CCTCGGGAAGAGCAGGGGGAATGATCAAAGAGCTGGGAATTGAACTGGGAGCTCCGGCTGACTGCTGGAGCCGCCCTAGCTCCCAGACAGTGTGTGGCACCCTGCTGAGCCAGGTTGCACCTGTGCTGGGATGCAGCTGCTGCGCAGGTGCCGGGTCAGGGGGGTTCAATCCCTGCTGCCCCCCACTGCCCCGTGCCGCACAGAGGGGCTCTACCACAAGCCCTCAGAGGTCCCAGTCACTACTGCAAGATCTGGTGAGTGCAGGGATTTTTTTTTTTTTTTTTTTAAAGCTTTGCAGTCACTGGTTGTAGAGCATACAGATGGCAGCAGGCTGCTGCTGCCAGCTGGGGCCAGTGCCAGCACCTGAATCTCCCTGGCACAGCCCATGCCGAGTGCTGGGAAGAACCCAATGCTGGCGCTGGCCCCAGTGGCAGCAGCAGCCTGCTGTCATCCCGCAAGCAGATTTGGGGACCCGCACCCCCCAGGAGGGCTGTGCCAGACTTCTCCCAGGGGCAGTGGGCCCCTGGCTCTGCATGCGTGATAACAGCAGGCTGCCACTGCTGGCAAATGATATGAGTTTGAGGTCCAGTTTAACAAAAAGCCCTGTACCTATCTCACTGAAACTTGGCAGGCTTCATGATGTCAGCAGGGGTTACCATTTCTGAAGATTTTGCTCTGCTCTGCCATCACACTCACACATGCCATGAGTTTAGCTTTGAACAGTTTGAGGTGCAATTTCCCAGAAACTGCTGCACCTATCTCCTTGAAACTTGGCGGACTTTATGGCCTCAGAAGGGGTTAGCATCCCTACAAGTTTCATCCAAATCAGGTGAGAAATTACATAGTTATAGGCAGTTTTGTGATTCCCCATTATAACATGTGGCCAAAACACAGAAACACCATCAAAATTCCGAAACAGTTCTGAAACAAACAATCTCAGACAAAATGAAATGGGACAGTGATCTGAAACACTGAAATGAATCACTGTCCCTCTGAAATGCTGAATCTGAAACTGAAATAAAATTCAGGCATTTCACACAGCCCTACTATATAGGTACTTTATCTTAACATATATTTCTGTTTGAGAATTTCCTTGATTATGAAAAAACCCCATAAAATCCAAGCATTAATTATAGCCTAGAAATCAAAAGAGAATGCTATCAGGTGGCACAAAATGATGTGAAGGTACGTAGTTTCAAACTGTTCTTGTTGTTGTTATTATTATACCTTTAGGCAGATACAGACATGATACTTTTACTAGTAAAAGTGATTGGAAGCTGGTCTATACCTGTAACAGAACAGTACTTCAGTACACACAGACTAGTTTAAAAATGGCAGAACCCCATCTAAGATTTGCCCCTCTGCACCAAAGGGCAAATGTGTGTTCTGCTCACTACCAATACAAATTATGCCACTTACAGAAAACCATATGACTTAGATCAAAGCCACCTTGGACTTTTGAATGTCTGTACCTAGCCTTAAAGGCATATTCATTGGGCAATCAAAGTAGCCTACATACCATGTACTAGTATGCTGTGTGTAAAGACCTACCTAATGCCCTTCAATTTCACAGGCAGAACATAGGGCTTGGCAGGCACATTATGGGTGAAGCATGGTGGGCCCCCAGTGTCTCTGATTGGGCAAAGGGGTGGGGCGACATGACAGGCAGTCGTCATAGCCATTCAGTGGTGAGGGAGGCACCAGCCACATTTCCAGCAGCCTTTTGAGTCAGGACCCACCCCCTCTTCTTTCTGACCCCAGAAAGCTGCCACAGTGCTTATTACCTGCAAATTAGCAGAATGGGAAGAATGATGACTGATAGAGTTACAACTGACATCCTAATGACCCCCTCTTGTTACTTGAGCCTGTCACAGAGCCTGTCTGTATATCATAGCAACTGCACACAAGAATCACAAATAACTTGATTTAAATACAGCTTAGATTCTTTACATATATGTAAAATTTAAATTAATTTTAACTATATGAAAATTTAGATGTGCCCATATTATTCCATCTTTAGAACCATCTGGGACAAATAGATTAACCTAGGAGCTAAATTTCTTACGAGGCACAGGTTTTAATTAAGTTTTAATTAATCTACAGATTTACATGTCAATTTTCAGAAAGTTCTTTCCATAGTCAGAGTAAGTAATGTTTGTTTGAGGAAAATATACCTTACTGTCAAACAATGCAGAGTGGTTGAATCTCAATTTAAAGTGGAAAATGAAACCTGATGTTAAGCTACAGGTTACTGCCAGCACCCCTATAATTTAACATTGAACAAAGTTCACAGCTATATTAAGCTTCGTTGTGCAGGAGACTCTTAATATCAGACTGCTTGCTGACATCTGTAGTTCAAGACTCAGCCCCCAGATGTGAGAACCTAAAAATATAAAGATCCCTAGGTATGCTCATTGAGCTCATCAAGCTGGAAGGAAACTTTAAGTCCTTAATCTGGGTTCTAATCTGTGTAAGTGAATTCCTAAAATCCACTGATTTCAAAAGTAGTGCTCTAAAAAACTATCTATATGAACTATTAGAACTGCTGTCTATACAAAATGCTTAGATGTATGAGTTGAGGTAGATGTCATTTACTTGGAATTTAAGAAGGCCTTCAATACAGTATCTCATCCTATTCACATAAATAAACTGAGCGGCTGTGATGTAGATGATTACACAGTCAGGTGGGTGGCAAATTGTCTTAGGGGTCACACCCAAAGAGTGGTGGTGGATAGGTTGGTATTGACCTGGATAGATGTGGGCAGTGGCTTGGTCCTTGAACCAGTGCTATTCAATGTCTTCATCAGTGACTTGGACGAGGGCATGGAAAGTACTCTGTCCAGATTTGCACATGATACCAAATTATGGGGCAAAGTTAACACACTAAAGGATAGGAAACAAATCCAGGCACATCTGGACAGGTTGGAAAAGTGGGCAGAACAGAATAAGATACAGTTCAACAAAGACCAGTGCAAAGTGCTGCATCTAGGGAGAAGGAATCACCAGCATGCTCAGCCTGCGGGACGACCTTCTCAGCAGCACAGCAACGGAAAGGATCTCAGAGTCACTGTTGACACCAAGATGAACGTGAATCATCAATGTGATGAAGTGATCATTAAAACTAACCACATTCTACCATGCATTAACAGGTACATGACGAACTGGTCCAGGGAGGTAATGCTTACCCTCTATGCAGCACTGGTCAGACCGTAGTTGGAGTACTGTGTCCAGTTTTGGGTGCTGCACTTCAAGAGGAATGTGGAAAAGCTTGAGAGGGTTCAGAGGAGGGCCACTCATATGGTTAGGGGCCTGCAGGCAAAGTCCTATGAGGAGAGATTGAGAGACCTTGATCTCTTCAGCCTCCGCAAGAGAAGGCTGAGAGGTGACCTTGTGACCACCTACAAGTGGGGGGGAGAGGGGGAACAGCAAGGAATAGGAGATGCTCTGTTTATCAGGGCACCCCTAGGAACAATGGCCACAAACTGACAGAGAACAGATTTAGGTTAGACATAAGAAGGAATTTTTTTATGGTAAGGGTTGCCAGAATCTGGAATGGGCTTCCAGGGAAGGTGGTGCTCTTCCCT
>NW_017728906.1:50583949-50593760 GCF_001723895.1 Crocodylus porosus | reverse complement strand
TGAGGGAGTTAATTCAGACAAAGTTCCTTTCTCTTTTCAAATGAAAGAGACAGAGAAATCTTACCACTCTGTTTATGTGAAAGGAATGAATGAATCCAAACTCCAGTCAAGCAAAAAGGAAACCAGAATAAAAGAAGTACAGGACTTGACAGTTTCCTAGACATATTTTTATTCACTATTTTCCAGTTGCTTCAGAAAAAACAGACTACTGTAGTAATTATCTCCACTACAATATTGTGAATTTTTATCCAGTAACTTGCCTCTCAATTTGGTTTAATTATCTTATTTTCCAGCTATATTGCTGTTTAATTAGTTTATCATTTAGTAGCCTTATTATAGTGCCAGTGTGACAAAGGTGACTTCCAGGCCCGTTGCTAGTATGGGCCTGCCCCGTCTGTGGGCAAACCGTCTGCCTTGTTCACCTGCCATACCTTGTTCGTAAATGATTGGGTCGTTAAATACGCAGGAGGCTGCCCTTCAAGTGCCCAGCTGTAACAGGGCAGTGCATACATGCTCTGACCTCCCTTACATGTGTCCCTTGCCTCACAGATGTCACACTGTGTGATGATACTCTGGATCATAGCCAGGCCAAACTGGGCATGCAGTTGGATCTTTATCATATTGCCCCCTTTGGGGCCATATACCCCCACACCCCTCTCATCGGGGCCTCTTGAACTCCACTGGCTCTCACCCAGTCTCTTGCACACTGCCTATCCAGGCCACATTCACTCCACTCTACTCAAAAAGATCCTCAGGTTTTACTCTCTACCCCTTGCTCAGCCCTGGCACAGTCTTTTGGGCCTGTCACGTGGCCCTCACCTGAACGGGACTGAGCGATTGCTCAACTATGGTCCTGCTTCACCCCTGGACCCTCACTGAACCACTATGCCCTCTCTCAGGCCACAGCTCTGCCCCCTACTCTCTGGGGCCTGGGGTCTTCCACTCCAACGGGTTCAGGTGCTTCTCTCTCTATAAGTGTGCCTGACCTCCACTCTGCCCTCTCCAAGGGCTGGAGTCTTAGATTCCTAGGACTCTGGTTCTGCTCACTCAGCATGCCTGGCCCTCACTACAGGATCTAACACCCCACAGGGCTCAGGTGCAGCTACACTGTGTGCCTGGCCCCACTTAAACCTCCTAGTAACCCACCTGGAGGTAGGGGCTGGGGTTTAGGCATCTCAACCCTCCTTACACTGTGTAGGTGATCGGTCTTGGTATCTAAGTGGGCTGCCATGCCACCAGCAGTCCCACCAGGCCCTCTATCCCAGCAGGGCAGTTTTACAAAACCAATGAGGCTTCCTCCTTTCCCACAGCCTCACCCTTACCTCCAAGTTGTTTCTGGAGAGATGTTTTTTCCTTGCTGGCTGGTCTCAAACTGCTCTCAGCTCCTCAGAGCTGGGCTGTAAAATGGCCACCCTCATCAGCCACCTGGTAGCAACCTGTGCCAGCCCTTAAAGTGACAGACACCCAAAAGGGTGTGCTGTCACAGCAAAAATTCTGCAAGGACTTTCAAAAATGCCATTTTTTGTGGGATTACATGGCTCTAGCCATTTGGACTATAGATTTCTTTTAAAGCATTCTGTATTTTTAAATGAAGAATTTATTTTTAACAGAAAATATCACTTGAGAGGGAAACAAAACCTATCCCCTTTCTGTAATGATCCCATGTTGTCTCTCTTTTCCAGAGGGGGAAAAAAAGAAATTGCATAAATCTCATAGTTGGTTTCTTATTTTGCCATTCTCTCTGTTTCTGATCCAGCCATTCCTAACTTCTATTATTTTCCCAAATCCCCTTTTGTGACATTTTGTATCTCCAGGATAATTTTAGAACCTTTTATTCTATAAGACAGTTTTATAGTTGTGAGGGGCTGGAAGACATAATATGAATATATAATATAAACAAAGATAGGGACTTTCTATTTCTTGCTCATCTAACTTGCATTAATAATTAACATAAAGATTTTCTTTCTTTCTGACAACTCTTACTTTTGAGGTAAACACCTCATCAGAGCAAGATATGGAGATAAAATTTCTAAAAATAATAACTGCTTTCTGAAAGAACTCATCTTGGAACGCACAAAAACAGAAGGAATTCTAGACCTAATCCTGAGTAACATATAGTACCTGGTTCAAGAAATATCTGTAGATGAGGCACTCTGTAACTGTGACCATAACATAATAAAATTCAACATCCTACTGGGATGGAATAGGTCAAAAAACAACCCAACCCAAAACAAACAAAAAAAGCACCATGCAGCTTTAAAAGGAAAAAAAACCCATAAAAATGAGGAAGAAAAGTTAAATGGAGCAGTCAAATATGTAAAAACCCTGCAGGTAGCCTAGAAACTGTTTTAAAAAAAACAGTATTAGACACTCAGGACAATTATATAGCATAAATCAAAAAGGGTATCAAGGCAGTCCAATAAAACAATAAAACCCCTGAATGGGGGTTTTATACCAGAGCTGAGGAGACCATTCAAGGCAAAAAGGAATCCTTCAAATAAATGGAAGGTACGCCCCCATATGAGGAAAATGGGAAAGCTCATACGCTCTGGCACAGCACATATAACAGTGAAATAAGGCAGGCCAAAAAAAGAATCTGAGGAGCATCTTGCAAAAGATCCTACAGTTAATTTATAAAGTTTTAAAATACATTAGAAACATGAAGTCAACAACCGACCATTAAATGACTTAGCCATAAAAGAGATGATAAGGTCATAGCAAAGAGCTAAGTCAACTCTTTGTCTCAATTTTTACTGCAGAAATTATTGTGGGAATTCCCACACCAGATAGATCCTTCCCAGCAGACAGATTTGTAAAATGAGATTACCTTGAAGTGACAACAGAAGAAGTTTTAGATCAAAATGAGAAGTTACATACTAATATGTGATGAGATGGCATTCACCTGAGAGTTCTTAAGGAACTCAAAGGTGAAATTGCAAACTGTTTGCAATAGTATGTAACCTTTTGTTACAAATGGCCTCTGTGCCAGGGGACTGGCCAGTTACCAACATAAATCCCATCTTCAAAAAGGGCTCCACAGGTGATCCTGGAAACTACAGACCAGTGACTCTCATTTTCATCCCTTGAAAGTTGGCAGAATCTATAACAAAGAATAAAATCAGCAGACGTGGAGAAGTATGATATACTGAGGAAGAGTCAGCATGATTTTTGTAAACAGAAAACCTGCCTCACCAAACTGCTTGAGTTCTTTCAGGGTGTTAAGAAGCACATGGACAAACGGAATCCAGCTGACAGAATATATTTAGATTTTCCAAAAGATTTCAACAAGGTCCCTCACTAAGAAATGTTTAAAGAATCAAGTTGCCACAAGATTGGATAGAAGGTTATTTAATGTATTGAGAGCTGATTGAATGATAGGAAACAAAGGTAGGGCTAAATAGTTACTTTTCAGGATGGACGGAGCTAAAAAGTGGGGTCTCACAGAGGTCTGTGCTTGGTCTGATTTAGTTCAACATTTCATTGATCTTCTGGAAACGGGGATAAGATTTCCATGTTTGAAAAGGATACTCAATTATTCCAGGTAGTCAAATCCTAAAATGTAGGGGAGAAACTGCAAAAAGATCTTGCAAGGTTAAGTGACTGGGCAAAAAAAGGACAGGCTGGCTGCTTACAGATGTAACCAGCCCCCCACCCCAACAGCACTTTAAACTTGGCGTAGTGCTGCACCAAGCCAAACACATGCCCAGAGGAGATATTGTGTTAATTGGACCCAGTTCACCCAATGTCTGTATAGACCGGGCACTTCAGTGGGGTTTTCCACCACTTTTATCTAATAGCTGATTGAACCAGCTATTAGAGAAAAGTGCCAAAAAGTCCTGCTGAAGTACCTGAGCTATACAGATGTTGTGGAGCCAGATCCAAATAATGTGCTGCTGCTTCCCATAAAGCAAGTTTTTTTGGTTTCTTCAATGTCTGTAAGCAGCCAAAAACTTCAAGTTAATGCAATAGGGCAAAATAACTTCAAGTATACATACATAATGCTGGTTTCTTAACCAACTGTTACAACTCGGGGAAAAAGACATAGTAGATAGTTTCCTAAAACATCAACTCAATGTGCAGTGACCAAAAAAGCTAATAAAGTGTTAGGCATCATTAAGAAGGGAATTGAAAACAAAACAGAAAACATCATCATGACATTATTCAAATTCATGGTGAATTTTATAGTGTGCAGTTCTGTGTACATCTTGAATACTGCATGCAGTTCTGATCTCTGCATCTTAAAAAGCCTGTAATAGAATTAGAAAAGATACAGAGAAGGACAACCAAAATGATCAGGATACCAGGAAAGACTAAAAGGCTAGGACTCTTCATTTTGGAAAGGAGAAGGCTGAAGAGAAATATGATAGAGATCTATATAACCACGAAGAATGCAGACAACATGAATAGGGAGGGGTCCAGCAGTCATTAAGTCCCAGAACTACGGAGGGGTCACTGAAATGAATAGGAGACTGGTTTACAACTAACAAAAGAAAGTACTCTTTTACACAGTGCATGGTCAACTTGTGGAACTCGCTGACACAGAAGCCTGTAGAAATAGATATAATAGCCAAGTTAAAAAAAACGTCTAGACAAATGTATGGATAACTGATACATTAATAGCTATTAAGCAGAACAGTGAGAGGTGTATCCTCTGGTATCTCTAAACTAATGATCACTCTAGATATACTCAGTTCAGTGTTCTCTCTCTAAAGCTGGGCTATCTAGCTGGTAGCTCAAAGGCCACATACAGCCCATGGGCCCCCACTATAGCTGCTACTGTTCCTCCTTCCCCTCCTTGTTGCTCCTGCTGTGGGAAACAGGGTCTTTAAGTTTCCCCTCCTCTGCTTTCTACCTTCTGCCCCCAATTCTGGGGGTGGGGCAATATAATGGGAGGAGACTGGGGTGAAGTTTTGTGCATAGAGGGACATAGGGTGCCTGTCCTGTGCCTACAGCAGGGAAGGGGGCCAGGCTGCTTATGGTGTGCATGAGAAAGGTCGGTTGCCTGCATAGTATGCACACGGGTAAGGGTCATGCTAGTCTGTCCAGATGAAACAGATGAAAGCCTGCTGCGGGACTGCCTGCACAGCAAAGCAGACCTTATCTGTAGCCTGTGCTTCATATGGGCCCCGAGATTACAGCACTACAGCATGTGGCTTCTGGCTTCCTGGATGTTGAATAATGCTTTTCTAAATCATCCGCTTCTGCCACTGTTGGAGACAGGATACTGAGCTAGATGGACAACTGGTCTAACCCAGTATGGCATTTTTTGTGTTATTATGATAGGCTTTTACATTCCTTTTCTCAAGCTGTTTTACACTGATAACATTGAGATGCGCTATTTTACACTGGTAACATTGAGGTGCATGGATCTAAATAGAAATTATCTCTAGGAATGTTACTGTGAAGACAGCAAAAATATGAGACAGCTAAAATCAAAAACCTCCTTATAAAGTTTCCATGAGTTGGTTTCCTGTTTTATTTTTTGTCCCTTCCCCAACAGGATTTTTTAAACAACTTAGCCATGAAGAAAATGCTTCAATCCATGACAATAGTACAGTAAAGTCACTGTTACAATTTCATTCTGTAAGGACTTACCTGAATCACTAATATTGCTTTGTGCTTCTTGCTGTACATACTTGGTCTGAATCCTACAGTTATATGGGTTCCAACAGTGTCAAGTGGAAGAAGTTCTCCATCTTGAGGCAATACAACAAATTCTGGGTCACTGCCTGGTAGGAAGTATGCCATAAATGGTTCTGGGTATCTAGAGAATAGCAAAGAAGGATACTGGGGCTATTATATTTGATCATTATGCAGTTCTATTTAAAAAATAGCAGGTATCCTGCCACAATAAACCTTCAATTAAACATTAATGATGCCATGCAACTGTGAATCAGGATACTTGTTAGTGTATAAAAAGCTTACTGAAGGATAATGGGGATGTTTGCCCACTAAAGAGAAATGGAAACAACTGATCTGTAAATGGAACTCTGCTTATTAATATGAAAATGGCTGATGGAGATAGTTATTTTTTATCAAGCACCAATAAAAATAAGTTAAATGTGTTAGATTACATGTTTTGCATCTTATCAATACAAAACCCCACTGATTTCAAACGCAATTGTGTATATGGCTAGCAGAATTTACCTATATTTTATCAAAAGTAATGCATACAAAGACCACAATGTCAACTTGATTATTGACTAAAATAAAATCCGTAAACAGAAATCATGTCCCTAATTCCTGGTAAGCACCTGTATCTTGAGGTAACATTAAGATGGGACAGAAATTCCAAATGATTTGAAGACACAAAAAATTCCTATTTCCTATTATTAGCCTTTTCTAAATTACTTCTGTACTTTTTACACACGTATTTTATACATCCAGTAGCTCTGCATATTACAAGTGCCTGTCCTGGGGTCTCAGTCAAAAGGGGGCCTTCTAGGTCCAGGCAAGACTACAGTAGAAGGGCAGGAGGTCATCCCAACTCAGGCAATCAGTATCTAAGAAGAAAATTTCCTGAATGAAATCGATGTCTTTGACCTGATGCTGGAAAGCTAAAGCCAGACATCACCTGGGGAAGGGTTCACCAGCAAAGAGAAAGAGCTGAAGGGCTTATAGGCAGAAGGAAGCCACTCTGCCCACGAAGTTAACCAAGCCATGATCTCCCTTCATTGGTGGGTGGGTAGGGAACAGCCTGCTGGAACCAGTGGTGCCTGTTTCAGGGGAAGCTTCAGGAGCTTTTTGAATAGAATAATTGGTGGATGCAGGACAGCACACCCATGCCATATAGTAGCAGCTGCCAGGTTGTTGATGACCAGGACCCAGCTGTGGTAGGACAGGCTGGACAAGAGCTAGCATCATTTTTATAGTCACACCTCAAATTCTTTACTGAAGCTCTCCCAGTTCTTGGCTACATAGGCCAATGGGTGCAGGAAAATGTCCAGAGCTTTGAAGTAACTGAAGCACCAGGTTAGGTCTCCAAAGGAGATCTGAGGAGTAAGCATCAGTCCAGGTGCCCAGCAAAAACATATTGCTTTTGGCCCAGTTGATATGGGCTGCAGAGGCACACTTGTAAACTGCTGACACTCGATCAAGGACTAGACATTATCCTCACTGCTCACAAAAACAGTCACATCATTGACATATGCTGTCACCTTAACTGGGAGACCAACAATTAGGGCTGTTGCCAATGGGAGTGCCAAGCCCATCAGGCATCACCACAGCATGTGGATCAGTGGTTAGTGAAGAGAGGGGACACCTCTTCTGCAGATGCCCCTGCATGCTGGGAATGGGCACATAGTGCTATGTTTCAGGAGGTTAGAGATACCCTGGTATAGGAACCAGATTATCAAAGTGAAGAGGAGCCAAAACCAAAGAATTCCAGAGTATGGAATAAGGGGAGGCAGAGGGGAGACAAAGAGAGAGTTCAAACTTCTGTGGATAGAGAATTCAAGCTAGTTCTGTATTAAATTTTTTGGGCCCTTTTTGGAATCAGACAGTAGAGACTTGGAATGAAATTACAAATTTCAATTAAAACATAGAGCATTTAAAACGTGAAAGATTATACATTAAGGTTCATTAACAAGTGCTAAGTGCCCTCTAGGCATCTTAAAGGTATGCCACTTTGGGCAAGAATTATCTCTGAGCTGTGCTACCTATCTTGAATTAAGTTATATTCTGGGTGTTCACCTGAGATAAAGCCACCAGTATGCAGTCCTTAACTATCCCAGGAGGCACTTCTACCACATGGACTAGCTATCAGCCAGGATTGTATGGCTCTAGACTGACACCTGGGAATAGCCAGCTGACAGCTGCATGTTGATGGGGTGAGTGGGAAGGGAAAAGGGGTGAAGGGTGGCAGGGGGATGAAGTGAGGGGAGCACGGAGAAGGGGTGGGGGAAGGACTGAAGGGAAGAAGAGGGATGGTGTAGAGAGAGGAGAGGAGAGTAGGTAGGTGGGGAGCTGCTGGGCTGCCAAACTTTCTGCCCCCTAAAATGTACCCCCAACCACTGAATTGCCCTCTCCACCACTAGATTCCTACTTTGCCACCCCAATCACCCCCTCTGCCTCCATCAGCCCCTCCACCACATGATCACCACCCTGCCAACCCAATCAAACCAAAAGTAGAGGAGGTGCCATGGGGAGGTTCTCCCTCTCTGCCAGGTTCTGGGGTCACTGCACATAGATCCAGCTCCCTCTGGGCCCCACAACTGAAGGAGGGGGAAGGAGGAGGGGGAAGGGGAGAGAAAAGAATTGCTGGGAAACTGCAGGGGCTGATGGGGGCTGGATCCTAGCACACAGGGTTGGCACAGCTGCAGAGAGTCCAGGAGCACGCACGGAGGATGAGTCTCTCTCTCCCCTGCTGCCACTGCCACTACTTTTGGGCTGATTGGGGTGGCAGGCCAGCAATCTGCGGGGGAAAGAGGTGATCTGGAGGTGGAGGGGGAGATGCCAGTCCAGAGACTGAAGGGGGGATCCAGAGGATGAAGGGTGAAATGGAGGCCAACAGGGAAAAGCAGGTTTATTTGGGGGACAGAGGGGGAAATGATCCAAGAGGTGTGGGGTGGGGGGCTTTCCCCCTGTGGCAGGGCACTGTGTGTGCCTGCCACTTTAAGGGCCTGGAGCCAGCAGCCGCCAGGTGCCTAATGAGGGCAGCCATTTTAGATTCAGGGCTGCCCATATAAACAAGGCAGTTCTGCGGCTAGGGGCCAGGCAGCAACATCTTCTGGCTGGAGGTAAGGGAGGAGCTGTAGGGGATGGATAGGAGGTTCCTGGTCCTGGATATGACCTAAAACTGCACCCTACCAGGAGTGGGTGGCCTGGTGGGGCTCCCAGTGGCATGGGAGCCCCCAGGAAATGCCAGACCAGTTACCACCCCAGTGAAAGGCAGGTTGGGGTGCCTTAACCCCTCGCCCCCACAACTGGGTGGGTTACCCCTTTGTGTGGAGGGCCTAGAGAGTGGACCCTCAGAGAATGAGAAAAGGGCCATAGACTCGGGCCTGTCTGAGTTTCCCCTGACTGGCCCATTCTGGGGCTAGGACCAGAAGGGTTGAAGGACCGGAGGCCCACTGCGAGGGATGCCCAAGAGCTGAGGGCCTAGGGTCCCGACTGGCCTGGAGGTTGGGGCTGAAGGTCTCGGTGGGGGGAACCACACCAGAAGGGAAACCATCTTAGGGAGCTATGCTGCCCGGTATGATGGCGGAAGAGGTTGCTTGAGGAAGAGGAATCCAGGTGGGGTTCAACTGGAGGATTCTGGAACCCACTGTGGGGACCAGTGATTAACAGAACATGAAGATGCCATCTGCGAGGCTTGGGCTGCGGTGTAGGGGAGGAAAAGAGCCGCAAATAGCACCCCCTGGCATCAGGGCAGAAAATGGGCAGCCTCCCACTTACTAACATCTATTAATTAATTATACCAACAAGGCATGGAGGGCAAGAATATGAGCGGTTAGCCTAGGAACAGGTGGGCAGGCTGCAGGGAAAGCGGCCCAAGCAGGCTCCCTGTTACACACCCCCCCCCACCCCAACCTATACTGTGGCTAGAGAACTGAAAAGCAGGGCAGGCAAGAAGCAGACTTGTAGCCCTAACCACACCCCTGCTTGCTAACTCTCTAGCACAGGTCCTAACTCTCTAGCAAAGTCCAGCCCTCAGGCCAGATCAGGTCCACCAGGGACTTCATTTCCCAGCAGCCCCTACCAATGTCACCATAGCTGGTTACTATGGAGACCCAGCAATGGGCAGGAACCTGCTTTAGTATCATAGTATCATAGTAGCTAGAGTCGGAAGGGACCTAGGTAGATCATCTAG
>NW_017728906.1:50582844-50583938 GCF_001723895.1 Crocodylus porosus | reverse complement strand
GATGAGTCCCACCACGTTTCTGTGATCCCTACTATGTCAGGGCTGGTGACAGCTAGGAGGAGGGCAAGTTCCTCCTGCTTCTTCCCCATACTTCGAGCATTGGGCTTGGGGTCTTGCAGCGGTGACAGCATGGTTCAGAACTGGGGCAGAGCTGTGATCTGCTGCGTGCATACCCCAGGTGTAGTGTATCACTGCCCTGCCCCAGCTCTAGACCACTGTCACCACTGCAATATCCCAGCCCTGGCCATGGAGCCCCTCCATGCCTCACACCCTGCCAGCACTGTTGGGGCCAATCTCCATGGAAACCCTGGACCAGCCCCAACACTGCTGGGATCTCCATGCAAACCAGCCACAGTGATGAGGGCAGGGGCTGCTGAAAAAAGCAGTTTGGCCACAGGCCTGATCCACAACTTTGCCCACCCCTGCTCTAGCAGGTCTGAGCAGTTCACATTAGAAAGGGTATTAAGCCTGAACATGTGACTGATCACTAGCACTTGTTAACCTTAATACAGGCCAACATTCCTTAGAATTAGCACCTACTAACTCTGATGCATAAGCCCCAGAGTTCCTGGTTTCCTCTGATTAAAAAAATTCCCCAATTTTCAGATTAAAAAAAAAAATCCTAAATCCACATTTTTCCATGATTATAATGAAACATTACTACTATATATAATAGGAGCTGCTGGGAATAATCCACATTTTTTCATGACCAGAATGAAATATCACTGTTATACAGGTCTATATCTAGATCCATATATAGTGGTGTTTCATTATGCTCATGGAAAAATGTGGATTTGGGGTTACTTTTTCTTTTTTTTTTAATCCAAAAACTGTGGATTTTTTTTATCAGAGAAAACCCAGGTTCCACACCCTTGCTCAGAATTTGTAGCAATATATCCCTATTTGGGATATACTGGCTGGTAGGAAACTGGTACATTTGGCATAGCCTTTGGAAGAAGTCCTTTATCTACTTGCAGGGGTTTTTTGTACTGACCTGACAGAGAAACACTTTTTTTCATGTTGTCTTCATATTTATAGTATCCATTTCCATTTTAAATTTACCCTTTAATGTCTCAAGAATCATATTTGTTCCT
>NW_017728906.1:50579345-50581989 GCF_001723895.1 Crocodylus porosus | reverse complement strand
AGCACAGTAGAAAAAGAGTCATTAGTAGAATACAAATTTCAAAGGGTATGTTCTTTCCTAAAAAGTTAAAAATAAAAGTAAAGATAGTAGAGCAGTACTATGTATGATGATGCAACAGACAAATAAGAAGTGATGTTTTATATAAAATGGAATTGGCTTGAGTCAAAATCACTTTGAGGAAATATTGTAAAATAGATACTAAGTGGGGGAAAGCTAGGGAATTATACATACCATAGGTTTTATTTCACTAAAAATCTCTTTAGCGAGAGAAAGTAAAAAATATCTAAAGAGAGAGAGATCCTGTAGAGAGATGCACACTGTAAATAATTACATAATTTTTCAAACAGACAGAAAAAATAAATGTTATAAATAATAATAGGGCCAAAATATTCTTGGATGTAATGGATCATCAATAGACAGTCACTTTTGGGCTTTGTTTTGGTAACTAGTGAGTCCTGACAGAAAAGCTGATGATAGAAAATTACAGGTTTGATCATGTGGTTACGAGCTACTTCAGTTTAAATGAAAGTGTAGGATAAAACAAAAATAGGTGTACAAATAAGGTTTTTATTTTTTTTTAATTTTAAAAAGGACAGACCTTAAAAAATTAAGGAACTAATAAGTGAAGCCAATTGGACAGAAAGATCCCTAAAAGGAATAAGAATATGAAAATGGAAATTAATATGTTTTTGATCAAAGGATAAGTTTAAATAACTTAATTTTCTCAAAGGAGGAAGAATGGATAATTTCCTTCTGAGACTACTGAGAAAATTGGCATATGGAACTATAAGTCTACTAGCACAGAGTTTTTAAATAAATCTGTCAAATAAAGGGTGCTACTATGTGATTAGGAAATGGCAACTGCTTTTGCTGTCCTCGAAAAGGAAAAAGTAAGTCAGCTGTAAACATGTAAGTTTGAGTTCAATAGGATTCCAGGCTTTTGAAAAAAAAAAAACTGACAGAAAAAATAAGTAAAGACATGGAGATAAATGGAAAATCAGTATATACGTGTCACATTCTATCCCAAGGCAGATGATGTCAGACTAACATATTATCTTTCTTTGGAATGATGGCTGAACTTTTTAGGTATAGAAAATAAAGTAGAGCTAATCTTTCTGGATTACACCAAAGCATTAAATGGTACTACATGGAAAACTGGAGTAAATGGGATTACTACAAGAACTGTATGGTGAATAAGGGATTGGGTAAAGAGAGGAAAGATCAATGAACAGTGTTAAAAGGGGAACTATTGGAGTGGAGAAGTAACTAATGGACATTTGCAAGGACCACTTAGGACTTTCAATAATAAAAGTCAGTATTTTCATTATTGACTTCAGCACACAATGTAGGAGTGAAATTGGTTGATGACATGAAGTTGAAGAGAATTGTCAAAGCACAGAGAGATAAGAATATCGCACAAGAAGAGCTGGATGGCTTTGCATACAGAAAAAGAAAATACAGGATGAAAAATTTCATGGTGCAAATTGCTGGGTCATTAGTTGGGGACTAATAACAGGAATTTCTACACCATAAATGGGACAACTCATCAGATGGAAATGCAAAGTAAGAAAAAGACCCTGGCTATATTAGTCACCCTGTCTTCAACTAGTATGAGCTCTCAGTGTGATGTTATTATGGGAAAGGCAAATGCAATAGTATTTCCAGAAGAGTAAAAGTATTAGATGGGATTAGGGGAATGGACATGAGAGCAAAATAAAAGTGCTTGACATTTTTTGCATAGCAAAATGAAAGCTAAGGGGTCATAAATGCTTTCTGTACACCCAAGCACAACTCAAACTTATACTGTGTACTTCACAGTTTTTGACAAACCATCCCAAATGTATCTGCCAATGTATAATGATAGAAAATCAGGGTGGGAAGGGACCTCAACAGATAATCTAGGCCAACACCCTGCACATTCTTTCTGTAGTGAGGGGTCCAAAATGTCCAGATGTGGCCTCACCAGTGATGAATAGAAGGAAATAAACATTTCCCTCAATCTCCTGGCAACGCTCCTGTTAATATATGTCATTAGCTTTCTTGGCAACAAGGGCACACTGTTGGCTCTTATTCAGCTTATTGCCCTTTTCTGAAGAGCTGCTGCTTATCCAGTCAGTTCCCAGGCTGTAGTGGTGCATGGGATTGTTCCGTCCTAAGTGCAGGACTTTGCACTTGCCCTTATTGATTCTCATGAGATTTCTTTTGGTCCAATCCTCCAATTTCTCTAGGACTCTCTAAATCCTAGCCCTACCATCCAGCATATCTACTACTTCCCTTAGCTTGGACCAATTAATTTTGAACCAATTTCCTACTTTATCAAGGTCATTCTGAATGTTAAGACTAGACTACACTCGAAAGTATTTGCAAGTACATCTAGCTTGGTGTCATCTTCAAATTTACTTAAGCAACTATGCACTCATTACCATCCTTCAAATCATTACTAAAGATATTAAACAGTATTGGACCAAAGACAAAACCCTGGGAATTGGACCATACTTAATGCCACATCCCAATTATACCTTGAGCCATTGGTGATTCCTCTTTGAGTATGATGATCCAACCAGTTATATATCCATCTTACAGTACTTTTGTGTAGACCAGGGGTTGCCAACCTTTCACAACATTTGATCCAAATTAACACAGT
>NW_017728906.1:50577213-50578305 GCF_001723895.1 Crocodylus porosus | reverse complement strand
GGCCCCAGCTGGCTCCTCAACTCGTCTTGCCCATGGCTCCTCCATCTCCGTGAGGTAAGTCTTTCTCTTTTTCTTTTTTCTGGCCCTGCTCATGGCAGGGTGCTTCAGGCACCCTGTCACAGAGACAGTGTCCTTTCATCTTCCCCTTTCAATGGCATCTTACTTTAAATGGCTCCCTCTTTACCACAAAGTTTAACTTTGCTATTCTCATCTTCATGGCCCTTCATAAATTTTCCCTTTCTTTCTTATGTGACTTGACCTCTTTTAAGGTTGGCATATTTAGAAGAAGCGTGAGGGAAAAAGGAAACAATGTCCCACAACTCTCTATGAGATGGTTAAAACACTAACAAGGAATTTAAGTGAAGACATAGTATAGCATCCTAGAGAGATGATTTGATTCTGTACTAGAGCCAAATATGAAAAAGGTACAAATGAAGGGGCACTTGAAAAAGTTCTAAGTGGGTGGACAGGGGGTGGATTAAATTTATAATATCTTTTGTGTGATTTTTGTAAGTGAAAATTAGTTATGAATATTCAGATGGAGCCACTACACAAACACAGACAAAAATCTTGAAAAACTAAAGAATTCCACACACAAATTAACTGCAGAGACTTATTCCATTTTCAAAAAATCAAACTTGGGACAACGTGACATAGTATAGTATGATAACTGCAACATTTAAGGAGATTATATTTTAGTCTACGCAACTGAAAAAATGGTGTATGAACAATGTTTCTTTGAAATATTGTCAAAGTCTCTGTAATCATGTGTTATCAATCTGGGAACAACTCAACTTGCGTGGCTGGCTTTCTAAAAGAAAGTCTCTCATTCATGATTCATAAATGAGTATAACTGAATATTTTATGATGGATCCTCCCTCTGTGGAAGTGTCCCACATTTCTTGGGCAAGTGATATGCTGCATGTTAAAGAATCTATATAGAATTTAGGTGTGTGGATATGTTATATTGCTTAAGAATATCTCTTCATTCAAAAAACTTTACACAAGGGGTTTTTTTTGTAATTAGAGTATTTTTAGATTTATTTTAATTCTCACCTGAGCCCAACTTAGTGGGTATCTTTAAAGTACACA
>NW_017728906.1:50567455-50570551 GCF_001723895.1 Crocodylus porosus | reverse complement strand
CTAGGGAGGAAAAATGTCCAGCACACCTACTGCCTAGGAAATGACCTGCTTGGTAGCATGGAAGTGGAAAGGGATCTTGGAGTCCTAGTGGACTCCAAGATGAAAATGAGCCGTCAGTGTGATGAAGTCATCAGCAAAGCTAACTGCACTTTATCATGCATCAGCAGATGCATGACAAATAGGTCCAAGGAGGTGCTACTTCCCCTCTATCGGGCACTGGTCAGATCACAGTTGGAATACTGCATCCAGTTTTGGGTGCCACACTTCAAGAGGGATGTGGATAACCTGGAGAGGGTCCAGAGAAGGGACACTTGTATGGTTAGCGGCTTGCAGGCCAAGCCCTACGAGGAGAGACTAGGGCACCTGGACCACTTCAGCCTCCTCAAGAGAAGGTTGAGAGGCAACTTTGTGGCTGCCTATAAATTCATCATGGGGGTGCAGAAGGGAATTGGTGAGGCTCTGCTCACCAAGGTGCCCCTGGGGGGTCACAAGAAATAATGTCCATAAGCTAGCAGAGAGCAGATTTAGACTAGACATTAGGAAGAACGTCTTCACAGTTAGAGTGGCCAAAATCTGGAATGGTCTCCTAAGGGAGGTGATGCTGTGCTCTACCTTGGGGGTCCTCAAGAGAAGGAGGTTACATAGGCATCTGGATGGGGTCATCTGAACCCAGCACTCTTTCCTGCCTATGCAGGGGGTCAAACTCAATGATCTATTGAGGTCCCTTCCGACCCTAACATCTATGAATCTATGAATCAGGGATGGTGAGCAGAAGATTGACTCCTACTGCCAGGCCCTTCACCCCATGAAGGCCGAGGGTCAACCAGGGTCACCTCCCAGGACAAGGAGGACTTGAGAATCTCCCACACTGTCCATCCAGGAGGTTGGACCAAGGTGGTGAACAGCCCCGGGGTCCGCTGCACCAAGGTCCCCTGCCTTCTGGAGCTCTGAAACAGGTATGTACCTCCTGCAGCCCCAGCAGAGCCTGCAGATCTGTCAGCTCTTGCAGGCAAAGGAAGCCCATCAACAGCTACCATCCCTGCTCTCTCTAAGACAAAATACAGAGTGGTTGTTGTGGGAGACTCCCTCCTGAGGGGGATCTGAGGGGGCAATCTGCTGCCCCAACACCCTAGCCTGCGAGCTCTTCTGCCTGCCCGGGGCCCGCAGCTGGAACATGACAAAGAAGATCCCCAGGCTTATCTGGCCTTCCAACCACTGCCCCATGCTCCTTTATCCATGTGGGCATGAACGACATGGTTCAGAGTAATCCCAGCCGGGTCATGGGAGTGGGGCTTAGGGGATTGGGAGTGCAGGTGTTTTTTAACTCTATCCTCCTGGTTATGGGTCATGGGCTGAGGAGGGAGAAACAGATCAAGGTAGTCAACCGAAGACTGTGGCGCTGGTGTCATCATGAAGGTTTCGGCTTCCACGATCACAGTCCACTCTTTGGTGAAAGAACCAGCAGTCTGCTGGAAAGAGATGGCCTCAACCTCAGTTCACTGGGGAGGAAGCTCTTCTCAACCAGAATGGCTGACCTGCTTGACTGGGCTTTAAACTAAGCCTGCCGGGGGATGGGTGGACAACCACCAGAGCAAGCCTGCTAGGCAATAGCTACAAAACCAACAGACTATGGCACCCAAGGGATTCTACTCCTACCCCAGCCCTGGAATGGTGTCCTCCTGGGAATGTGAGGAAGCCTAGGGCTCCCAATGGAATGCTTAGGTGTCTGTACATCCATGCCAGGAGCTTGGGGAACAAACAGGAGGAACTGTTCCTCCTACTAAACAAGAAAGACTACAATCTCACAGAGATAACAGAGACCTGGTGGGACTCCACATATGACTGGGCCAGATGTATAGATGGCTATACTTTGTATAGGAGAGATCATGTAGATAAAAGGGGTGGAGGGTGTAGCTCTCTATGTCAAGGATAGTTACACATCCCTGCAAGCTGACATTGGCGCTTGGGGAGGGTGACTAGAGACCCTCTGGGTTACAATACAGGGGGAACATGGCACAGTAGACACAATGGTAGGAGTCTACTATAGACCCCCCCAACCAGGAACAAGAGATTGACCAGGAATTTGCCAGGGAACTGGATGAGGCTACACACTCTCGGTGCATGGTTGTCAGGAGATTTGAACTACCCAAACATCTCATGGGAAGAGCACTCAGCCAAATCCAATCAGCTGCAAAGCTTCCTCATGTGTGTGGATGAACTCTACCTGACCCAAGCAGTTTATGGTAATGCACTGCTGAACCTGGTACTTGCTAAAGGGGATGACCCAGCAACCTAAAGATTGAAGGAAAGCTGGGAGACAGTGACCATGAGCTAGTCACTTTTACTACCCATCACAAAGTCAGCAAGTCAGTCAGCAATGCAGAAGTCCTCGGCTTTAGGAAAGCTGACTCTGTTAAGCTCAGGAGGCTTGTTGTCAAGGCACTAAGGGACTGAGACTGGGCAGGGAGAGGAGTCCAAGAGGAGTGATAGCTCCTTAAGGGAGCAATCCTGGAGACACAAGGGATCTTGGAGGAAAGGTAGCAAAAGGGCACAGCAACTCCCTTGGCTCAGCAGGGAACTCATGGACCTCCTAAGTCAAAAAAGAGAGGCTTATAAAGGATAGAAGATAGGAATCACCACAAAGGAAAATTATTCTGCACTGGTCCATACCTATAGAGAGAGAACAAGAAAAGCCAAGGCTGCAACCAAACTCCACCTGGCTACATATATCAAGGACAGTAAAAAGTCATTTCTTAGATATATGGGGAGTCAGAAGAAAAATATGGGTAACATTGGACCCCTGACAAACCAAATGGGCAATTGACAACCAACTCCAAGGAAAAAGCTAAACTGCTTAATGGGTACTTCACGTTACTTTTTCATCAACTCCAAGGGTCCACCTTGCCTAGCAAGATGAGGGACAGCCAGGGTGAGAGTGAAATTATACCCAGCATCAGTGTAGACCTTGTAAAGGAACACCCTGAGAGACTGGACACCTTCAAGTCAGTGGGTCCTGATGGACTGCACCCCAGAATACTAAAGGAGCTGGCAGGAGTCATAGCCCAACCACTGGCCAAGATTTTCAAAAACTCTTGG
>NW_017728906.1:50566034-50567355 GCF_001723895.1 Crocodylus porosus | reverse complement strand
TGGAAAAGTGCAGGCTCAGGGGCAATCTGATGGCCATCTATAAGTTTATCAGGATCTGGGGAAGCGTGTGTTCACCAGAGTGCCCCAAGGAATGACAAGATTGAATGGTTATAAACTCCTGTTTCAGGCTGGATATGAGGAAGAATTTCTTTACTTTCTGAGCCCCCAAGGTCTGGAATAGCCTGCCATTGGAAGAGGTTCAAGGACCTACTCTGAATGCCTTCAAAAGAAAATGGGATGTTTATCTTGCTGGGATCCTGTGATGCCAGCTGACTTCCTGCCCCTTGGGCAGGGGGCTGAACTCAATGATCTTCTGAGGTCCCTTCCAGCCCTAATATTTACAAAATCTATAAAACAACATTGACACAGGTGTCAGAAGTGGACTGACCAAGTTTGCTGATGACACCAAACTTTGGGGTAGAGAGTCCACACCGGCGGATCCAGGCTAACTTGGATAGGCTGAAAAAGTGGGTGGATACAAACCTGATGACCTTCAATACTGCAAATGTATGGTACTCCACTTTGGGGAAAAATAACCTACAGCATGCTTATAGATGCAGCAGTGCTACACTCGCTAGCACCAAGGTCGAAAGGGACTTGGGGGTCATGACTGACCATAAAATGAACATAAGCTACCAGTGCGATGCTGCCGCTAGTAAAGCAACCAAAATGCTGGCTTGCATCCATAGATGCTTTTCAAGTAAAATTCAGGATGTCATCCTCTCACTGTACTTGGCTTTAGTGAGGCCACAGCTGGAGTACTGCATCCAATTCTGGATTCCACAATTGAGGAAGGGTGTGTAGAAGCTTAAGAGAGTTTAGAGGAGAGCCACATGCATGATCAGAGAGCAAGACAATAGGCCTTATGAAGAGAGGCTGAGAGCCATGGGGCTCTTCAGCATGGAAAAGCGCAGGCTCAGGGGAGACCTATAGGCTATAAGTACATAAGGGGTGTGCATCAGGATCAGGGGGAACGTCTGTTCACCAGGGCGCCCCAAGGGATGACAAGGACCAAGAGTCACAAACTCCTCCAAGACTGTTTTAGGCTGGACGTAGGGAAAAAATTCTTTACTGTCCAAGCCCCCAACACCTGGAATAGGCTCCCTCCAAAGGTGTTGCAAGCACTGACTCTGGACTCCTTTAAGAAGCATTTGGACACTTATCATGCTGGGATCCTTTGACCCCAGCTGACTTCCTGCCCTTGGGCAGGGGGCTGAACTCTATCTCCCAAGGTCCCTTCCAGCCCTAATGTCTATGAAATCTGTGTGGCAAAAACCATGACACAACACTAATGCGAAATAGTATTAGGCTACTGTGTAGT
>NW_017728906.1:50563623-50565184 GCF_001723895.1 Crocodylus porosus | reverse complement strand
TGATATACCACAAAAGAATTGCCAAGTCCCCATCCTTTATCCTTCCTGATTATATTATGTACCTATCTGAAAGCAACTTAAGCTTAATCAATCAATCTAAAACCTGGGCCTTAGACACAAGGACAGATTTTATATTTAATGATCCTGCCACCTTTGAATGATAGCTCTGAATTTCTGAACCTGCAAAAACAGTGACACACGGTGAAGTAACTGAGTCACAGGATTATTTTAAATATAGCAGTTCTATTGTACTGGAGTAACATAGAGGCTTTGCTGCCCCATGTTCCTAAAGCATAAGTAAATCAAGGATTTTCACCTTCTTTGTGAAGGTAAAGTTTCCTTTTTATTTTTCTCTGTGTTAAGGAAATATTGGTGAGTTAACTTCTTCCACAATAGCAAGTCCTAAGACTTAGTATACTAAACATCAAACACTACAAAGCATGATCATAAGTTTTTAGAAAATCCTTCTTTACATTTTCCATTATCAACATTTGCACTGTACATAGGAAAAAAAATGAAGCTCAGTCAATATTTTTAATTGCAGGTGCCACTATGTGGGAAATATTAATATGAAGATTTCCAATTACATCTCTGGAATGATGGTAGAATGTCACAGAATTGTAAAAAAGGTCAGACTGGCTGAATTTATACTATTATATATATCCATATATATACATATCTATATAGATACAGATATAGATATCTAGAGAGAGCACGTTTTCTTATAGAATGCCTAATTGCAACATACTAATCATTTTAATGAAAAACAGCAGTAAAAACAGGTATTTTTCAAAGTTGTTACTGGGAAGTAGGCTTCATTTTTCCCTTTGGAATTCTGAAAGCATAGAAAAAATGCACACCTTTGAAATTAGAAATATAACCAACAGACCCAAAGAACAGCCAAAGGATAGAATTCTATTTCTCTTTACAAGTCTAAATAGAATAGGCAGTTTTCTAGCTGTACAGCTGGCCACTTTTGGCTCCGTCTTTATACTTTGATAGAACCCAGAGCCTATTCCTTTTCAAGCCGACTGAGCCACCCACATGCTCTCTTATTCTCTTTCTCCTTGGCTCACACTCACTGACTTACTGAATGGTTTAAAGCATTGTCCTCATAGCAAAAAGGGTGCATCTACATGAGAATTTTACTGCAGAGGTGCCTAATTGATTCTGCAGTAAAGTCTCAATATCTACACGTGTGGCCATAATAGGAAATGAATTCAATCTGCCTCACCCTGCAGCTGAGTGCTTTAGTGTACAGCAATGCACACGTAGATGCTAATGTGGCTGGCTGGGGAACAAGGGTGCTTCAGCAAGAGACCTGCCTGCCTGTTATTTCTGCACTGCAGTACCCTCATGTCCCAGTCAGCCCTATGCAGCATAGTGAGCCGCATCAGAGCTGCCCCAGGCTTGCAGGCTGACCACCTGGGTCCCCTGCCAGCCAGGGCTGCTCTGACCCGGCTCACTGTGCTGAGGTCCTGGATACATGTCCAAATGTGGCACCTGGGAGCAATAAACTCCAGTGCACTTTACACTATAGTTTATTGCTGTGTGTCAATAG
>NW_017728906.1:50550809-50563463 GCF_001723895.1 Crocodylus porosus | reverse complement strand
GATCTGCCCCGCCCCAACACCTCTTCCCTCCCCCCACCCTTTCCACCACAACAGAGTTACCAGCTGGACACTGCTCTTCAAGCTGCCAGGCTGGTATTGGAAACCAGATCAGTATGGGCTGATATGCCTCTTTAAAAATCAGGTATTGGTATCGGCCCCAAAAATCTCTATAGGTGCACCCCGCATATTAACTATACTGATTTCCTTTAATTGGCTGCTCAGACTTATTTGGCAAAGGTTGGCTAACCTGGCAGCTACCTGATGCTGAGTGCAGTTGGCAGAAAGGATAGGGAAAGAGACAAATATCCCAGAGTTGTAAAAGAATATGTTAGAAATTATTTAGAAAACTAGATGCTTTCAAGTTGCAAAGCAAAATGGGATGCACCTTGGGGTATTGAAGGAAATGACTGACGTAATTTCAGAGCCATTTGCATGGAAGATGGGTGAGGTCTTGGAAGACTGAAAAAGGACAAATATAATGCCCAAGTTTAAGAAAGGGAAGAGGGAGGATTTGGGGAACTGCAGGCCCTCAAGGGATCTATTTTGAAAACACCTTGAGAACAAGGTGATCAGAAACAGCCAGCACAGATTAGTACAGAAGAATCACACTCAAAACCCCTGACCATTGTCTCTGGACTGCCTAAAAGAACAAAGCAAAGCATATCTGACAGCATGCAGCCTACAACATAGTGTCTGTTTCCTGAATTTGCTTTATTAAATTTCCTGAAAAACAGGAAAAAGGAGAAATGTTCCAATTAGTAGCACTAGACATCATACTCTCTTTAAAAGCCGTTTTATTAGTAAGATAGCACACGTGATTCAGACTTCTGCACAGACACAAACGTACCTTCTCAGCTTCTGCATATGCATCTATGGTCCATAACCTTTTAGTTAGAGCAGTGGAATATGAGTAAAATGATTAGGATCTTAATGAATTCCAACTCTGCCACTGAGTCATTGTAAGGGCTTGGCCAAACCTGTACTTCATTTTCTGTATTTAAAACAGTAACTACTTTTCCCATACCTACATCAGAGCAGGGAAGACCAATTCAGATAAAGTGAATTTCTGTAAGGTAGGGTTGCCAACCCTCCCGGATTGTGCTGGGGTGTCCAGGAATTAGATATAATTCTCCAGGAGACTGCTGAGTCACCTGGGAGATACATGATACAGCATTCATTGAAAATTAAATGTTGAATCCAATTTATACAGGAGTCCAGTGGGTTTTTAAAATGTAACAGTAATGTGCATTTGCCTTCCTGATGTAAAGTCTACACACCGTAATCTGTAACTGATACTATATATGCAAGTACACTGGCATGTTCATGTTGTGTGTTGTGGGCATGATGGCCTTCTAGAAATGTCTAGGAATATATTCAAACAGAGTTGGCAGCCCTAATGTGGGGGTGGGGTATAATTTTTATATTATATCTATATATTTATTTTAACAGAGTTACAAAGGTTCTCATTTATTAATACGGTATGTCTTGTAGATCAGTTCCCCTTCCATTTACTATTGTGTAACATCCCTAAAAGAACTACAGCAATTTATGTACGTGGAAAAGTAATTTGAAAAATAATGAATGCACTTTGAACTGCCTTTAATGTTTTAAGTATTGTGTCCTTTAGATGAGGGGCAGAAAAAGCCTCAGGGAAGAACTTAGATACCCAAAGCAGCAGATGAAGGTGGAAAAAACAAGTTAAAACCATGTGACCTTCCAGTTCTCCAGTGAGCTATCAGTAAGTCCTCCATGGACTTATAAAGATCCCTGGATCACAGTTAGGAACTCACTCATGTATCTTAAATAAATGTATTTAAATGCACTTCATGGCAAATTCTTCTTTAAGAAAGGTATTTGCCTAAGCCTAAGGAAGCTGAATAGATTTACTTAATCTTTGAATTATTTGCCTTCTGTTAGCCAAATTAGCCCTTCCTCATACTGAGTGTCCCTTACTCTGTATGTATTCCCACTTTCTTTAGTGTAGACCATATTTTGATATTATTATTCATCATTAATGAATAATGAATGAACTACTCTACCTTACTAGAGTAGTTTCACTGAAAGGAATGATACAATGTATACCATAAAGCACTATTGACTGCAACCAATATTGGCAGAAGCTAACCGTTATGAAAAGGGTTTTTTTGTTTTGATTTTTCTAAATCCTAAGAATGATTACTCCTTTATGGGTTTGGGCTTACAAATCCTTATTCAGACAAAACTTCAAATTAATACACTGCACAATTTTCTTAGTTACATTATACAAGATGATGCTCCATATCCCAAATTCAGCTTTTAATTTACGTCTTATATTTTATGCTTTTTAGTCATTGAAGTTATTCAAAGAATAAATTACATCTGTAATATATAGGTTACTTGTTTAATTAATTGTTTAAAATTTTAAAACGAACGAAAAGTATCCTGCATACTAAATTCTAGGTAATGAGGTTTTTCATTCCCAAGTAAACTTCTTCCCTGACAAATAATAAACAAACAAAAATACCTATATGCTTTGGAAGTTTGGAAACAATTGCTGGCACAATTTACAGTGTAATACAGAGGTCATCCTCTGTGTACAGAACATGGATATTGGAGGGAAATCCTTTCCATGTAAAATAAAGTTGTAGTTTGCTTGACAGGGAAAGAAAACAGCATCACAGCTCTTCCTTTTATATAACTGTAATGATTCAGACTTCATTATACCTTTTCTGAGAATATTATATCTCTTCACTACCATCAAACACCTACCAGCAGATTATGGCATTGCTAATGCAATTTCTTCACGTGGGTTCCTGAAATAGCCCAGTCTATTGAAGCTGGTAACTTGAATATCATTATAGGTGCCTTTAGCAATGTCTTGAGAAAACATCAGTCCTGACAGCCATCCAAACCTCTGACAATTGCCAATCTCCATATTCAGCTTTTGGAAGTAAGCTCTTCAAAAAAAAGAGCAAGATGGACCAAGGCATTTTTTTCATTCTAGGGTTGCAATGATGACAAACATAGATATATATTTAAAAACTATATACTTATTAATTCATCTGCCATTTTATTCAGTAAAAAAAGACACCCATGAACCGATTAAATACTACCTTTATACTTTTGTTTCTAGCTCATTTTTTCAATAGTTTTAAAGCACTGGAATAGAAACCTCACAGCTAATCTCATTTTCTTGCACTATACTGGAGAAGAATATATACTTTACATAATACTTTTATGCAATTATAAGAAAATCCTGGGAATTAATTATTTTACAATCAGACTGAGATTACTACTGACAATCTTTTACAGGACACATAAAAAAGATATTACTATTTTAATACCACCAAGGAAAATGGTACTGACGATGGAAAAGGAAATGAACTCCGACAAAATGATATTATCTAATTAAAAAGCATATTAGAGGTGGACTTTTGACTTCTTATATAATAAACGCAAAAGAAAAATTTCTAACTGAGTGGTACACTTCCACAATTTAGGGAAGCAACACAGCTTTTTAAAGAGACCTAATTTAGTAACAATATTGGGTCACAGCTTCATAATGTCATATACCATGGGTTTCTTACTGTTGTATCAGACCAATTTGTCTCATCTGATGATCAAAGACCAGGGATAAATTGTATTCTACAAATCATCTGTTTGGGTCAGAACAGACACCCCACATGGATCAAATGCCTGCTTTCTACCACAGTCTCAGGTCTCACATTTTTCCTGCATTTTGTGTATATGGTGGTTCTGAGGTGGGTAGTGGGAAGTCCCAGATCCATGATTGTCTACCTGCCCAACCCCATGCCCCATAGGACATATTCAAACACTGGTCACACATGCATACGTGCGTGTGTGTGTGTGCGCGCGTATTGCTTTGATGTCATTACCTTGTCTGACTTGTAAGCCTAAAGCCAACTCGTGATTCCTTGTTTAAGCCAGCTGCTTCAATATTGATGACATCATCCACGTCTGGCTCAGTAGCAATTAACAGTATTGGAAACTTCCAGATACCTCCTGTAGTACATTGTACCATTAGAGTTGCTGAATTCCTTAGAAAGGAAGTTAAAAATATTCATTACAAAAGAAAGCATAATGAAGAATAAACTCTAAAGCATAATGAAAAGCAAATCTATGTTCAGAGTGCAAAATCACCCTTCATAGCTATAGAACTAGTGTGTATTATAGTGAAAATAAAGTTGGGTTGTAAATTGGAATACAAAAATTACTGTACACATTCTACTGTATTATTCATCTTCCTTTGGCATGGAATGCCAGCTAAACAGCAATGCTTGGTTTTTATATGCTTATTTCACTAGAAAAGGATTAAATGAAGAGGCAAAGGATCGGTGCAATCATGAGGTGTGATTCTTTTTTCTTGGTACTTTATATTCTCATATATTACTCAGGAGTTACTCCTGATTTACACTGGTGAGAAAGGAGAATCTGGGCCATGGTAAATTAGAACCAAATATTTATGATTTGATTGATTCACATGCTTCTGATAAAACTGATGAGACAATGTGTGCTGTGGGTTCCGAGATAAGGCAATTGTAGCCTTTCCGTCCCATACATAATGCTTTTATGGTTCTTAGCTACATCTATAGGGATCACTGGAATTCGTGCCAGAAGTGCACAGCATGTCAATTTCTTTAACCTTGGAGTTTTCCCCATGTACTACCCTCCTCCCCTGTTGCTGACTGGTGGAGGGGCCATTCACCACCCATGCCTGATGGTCAGGATGTAAAAACCATAGCTGTGGTTTCACATACAGGCAGTGAACAATTGGGCCCCTCCACCAACCAGCAACAGGGGGTTGGGGGGCGGTCACACTTATATTTAAGTATAAAAACATATATTAAAAATATATTATATTAAGTAAAACTAAAAGTATATTAAAAATATATTAAATATTTTCCAACACAGATGGGCTCCCCTATCATCTCCACTGGGTACTTTCCTTGGATTGAGACTACAAGTGATTCTTATTGGATGCTCTCACATTTCTAGTAATCCATTCTTACTAAGTACAGTGATGTTTATTTAGATCGGAGCATAATTCAACAAAACCACTTCAGCCTACATTAAGACATCTAAGGGAATTAAAAACAAGCACCTTCAAAATATTTGTTATTAGAAGGAAAATATGGAGAGGACATAAAGTAATATAAGGATGTGGGACAGGAGTGAAAGGACAGGGGCTTTTTAGCCTCATCTACACTGATTAGAAACAATCTAGATTTTGTACAGGTTTGAGAACACAGACATACCTCATTGGTTTGTTAGGTGCAAATATTATATTGAAGATCAGTGTTATAATTCCAGATTCTGCATCCCGATCCTTTTGCACTAGATTTATAGCCACTGAAGACTCAAGCTGAGATTTAACTTTATTGGATTTATATTGAATTTCATATAAAAATTCATCTGTTGTAGAAAACCCTAAATGACACAAGAAGAAAAGACCATTTTGTATACATTCTAAACTCAATCATTTGTCTAGTAAAATTTCAATTACAAGAATGCCTCTTAGTACTGAGTATGACATATAATTTACTAAACAGGTATGGACCTGAAAGTGGAGTGACTACTACCTACTAGCTTAAATAATAGTACTTTCTATGATGGGATGGATAACTACAGACAAAAATAAAGAATTAAAAATATTCAGTAGTGTAGAATACTCTGGTTACTACACAAACAGCTGAAAAAGTTATTTCTGGGTGATCAGCCAAATGTAGGTTAGAAGAGCATGATACACATTGTGGCTGCTGCCACTGGGACACTATAAAATAATCCTTCATTCGAACAGCGATGTTAGTGCTGGCTGCCTAGGTGAGAAATGGTTGCTGTACTGAATAATAACAACCATGTCACTAAGCAGCCTGTCTTCTCATCCACTACAGAACATATTTAAAAGCCACAAACCAATGTTTCAGGAGTAACCAACTGAATATCAAGAAGCAAATAGGAGAGCTGGTGAAAACATCAGCCTCTGGAAAAATCGAGTATATAACGATGGGCTCTATGGAAGGGGACTTCCTTTTTTATACTTGTCATTTAGTTATGTTGCTGATCCATTCAAGACATTTTGATGATCAAAATCCTTTTAAAATCATCATGTAAATTTGCGGAAGATTTAGTCCTATTTAGGCAGATGCATCACAAGAGACTTGCTGAGCTTGCATTGTTTACTGAGATGCATTAAGGTTGGAAATCTGTTATGTATATTTACTTTCATTAAAACAGTCCTTTGGTCTCCATACAATATGGCTTTCCCAGAAGAGCAAACTTACTGCAGTTTTGCCTATCTGTAAAGCGGCTCAAAGTGAACTAAAAACTTCATTCTCTCATTTTTAAGGAAGATGCTCCGTTTCATCATTTAGTTAATTAGAATTAACTATTAGAACTTCTGTTACTGTCTATGAAAATATACTATTTCCTTGGTATTCCATAAGTTAAAACCTGTATGCTTAATAACTAAATCTTTTTCTTCGATTCTTTAATGGAAGGAGTTGCACAGCTGTAAGTGGAACTTACCATCAGTAGGCAGCAGGCTATGACTCAGAATATATAGGCTGAGAGTATATAAATTCTGTGTGAGTTAAGTTATGATACTGTAGTTTTGAATTAGATCATAGAATTGTAGAAAAGTAGGGTTGGAAGGGTCCTCAGGAGGCCATCTAGTCCAAACCCCTGCTTAAAGCAGGACAGCCATATGAAGCAGGGATGAACCACACTGTCCCAGGCTGCATGGCATCCCCACTGAGGCCCTGAGTTGTCAAGAGAAGTGCGGCGAGGGCTGGCTGTGGGCCGTGCAGTTCATGCTTGCGCAGTGGTTGTTGTGCTGGTAGAGGTGGGACTCATAAGGAATCATAGAAAATTAGGGTTGGAAGGGACTTCAGGAGGTCATCCAGTCCAACCCCCTGCTCAAAGCATGACCAGCCCCAACTAGATCAACCCAGCCAAAGCTTTGCCTAGCCGGGCCTAAAAAACTTCCAAAGATGGAGTTTCCACCACCTCTCTGGGTATCCTGTTCCAGTGTTTTACTGCCCTCCTGGTGAGAGAATTCTACCTAGTATCTAACCTAAACTTCCGTCACTGCAACTTGAGACCATTGTTCCTTGTTCTGTCATCTGCCACCACTAAGAACAGTCTAGCTCCATCATTTTTGAACCCCACTTCAGGTAGTTGAAGGCTGCTATTACATCCCCTCTCAGTCTCCACTCCTCTAGACTAAATAAGCCCAGTTCCCTCAGCCTCTCCTCAGAAGTCATGTCCCCAAGCCCCCGAACCATTTTTGTTGTCCTCTGCTGGACTCTCTGCAATTTGTCCACATCCTTCCAAACTGAACACTGTACTCCAGATGTGGTCTCACCAGCACTGAATAGAAAGGAATAATCACTTCCATTGACCTACTGGCAACACACCTACCAATGCAGCAATATGGGCACACTGCTGTCTCATACTCATCTTATTGTCCACTGTAACCCCCAGTTGTAACCCCCAGGTCCTTTTCTGCAGAGCTGCTGCCCAGCCAGTCTGTCCTCAGACTGTCTTGGTGCATGGGATTGATCCATCCTCAGTGTAGGACTTTACACTTGTCCTTGTTGAACCTCATGAGATTCCTTTTGGCCAAATCCTGCAATTTGTCTGGGTCACTGTGAATTCTAGACCTAACCTCCAGTGTCTCTGCTATTCCTTCTCCACCCCCCACAGGCCCCTTGGTGTCATCTGCAAATCTGCTGAGGTTGCACGCTATGCCATTTTCTACGTCATTGATTAAAACTTTGAACAAAACCGGCCCCAGGACTGAACCCTGTGGCACTCCACTTGATACTGGCTGCAAAACTAGACCTCGAGGCATTAATTACTACTCTCTCAGCCCAATGCTCCAGCCAGTTTTCTACCTACCTTACCATCCATTCATCAAGCCCATACTTAGCTTGCCTGCGAGAATGTTGTGGGAGACTGCATCAATTATGAATGAACTGTGTCACCAGACATATCTACATGAAACATTTACTGCAAGCTACCTAACTAGTTCTGCGGTAAAGTCTCCACATACAAATGTGCAGCTCTATTAGGTTCAGCCCGTGTGGGCCCTGGACCTTAAGAAGCCAATTCCAGCTTCTGCCATCAGCAGCAGGCAGGGTAGCGAGCAGCTGGACATGGAGCTGCCATTCCGTCCAGCTCCACACCACCGCTGCTCTGCCGGGCTCCGTGGGGTGCCCCTAAAGCTCAGGACCCGGGGTGGTTGCCCCCATTCACCTCTCCCTCCCCACTCCTCCCCCCTCCCGGGATGGCCCTGGACACAAGGGTGCTTCAGTACAGGCACTACCTGCTGGCTAGCCCCTGCCAGCCAGGGCTGCTCTGACCTGGCTCAACATGTTGCAGTTCTGGGTGCACATGTCTATGTGGTGCCCAGCAGCAACAAATTCCAGCAAGATATGTATGCATGCACACACACACAGATGCATGTGCACACACACACGCATGCACACTTCTCTAGTTTATGAAGTCCTTAGGAATTTTTTTTTTTGTCTCCCCTTCTCCCCCATGTTGTCTTGCTCTTTGCTGACTACAGGTCCGTCCTTTTCCAAAGCAATGTTTTGTAAGTTGTTGGTGTGCCACACTCAAACTAAGACATAGCTCAAGGCCTGTTATAATTCCTCTACACAAATGCCAAAGCATGGAGATACAGACATAAAAATTAACTTAGCATGGGAGAGAGAGGATGACATCATTTGGAGTCTACCACAGAGGGAAAATTGTAACTGCTGAGCAGATGTTTCTTTCAGCAGTCAAATTGCACAGTACCACACAGAAAATGCTTATTGTATAGTTCACACAGTTCAGATGATATGAAGAAGATGTGGTATCTGCTAAATTGTGAATTACATTCTGCTTTTAGTTTCTGAAAAAAATGTTTGCTTTGCATTCCACAAAAGTATCAAATATTTTGCTTTCATTCACAAGTGATTAAATATTTTTTTTCCTTTTCAGGGCTAGCTGTTTTTTAAGCTGTTCTATGTTCATGCTAAGCATTCAGTCAAAATATTTTAATATTTACAATATCTAACAAGAAACAATGCATTTATAAGTGCCAAGTGAAAATAGGTTAAAACTTTTTTGCTGGTCCCTCAGCTGACTGTGAATCTGTACTGCAAATCTAATTTACGGCTGTTCAAAACAGAAAAATGTAATTAGATTTTCATCGGAGCTGCAAACCCTAAAGACTACCATATTATCATATTATGGAAACCCTTTGTGAATATGTTAATATTTGTTTCTAGACAGTTCTGTGACACACATGCTGCTTCAACAAAGTGGCAGCTGCTAGAGGCAAAAAAGGGTGTGTATCATCACCCCAAAATTGTCCAAATTGCATGACTAACTTAAATGATCAATGTTCTCTTAGCACTTAAAGGTTCCAGTTTTCATTAAAATAATAAACAAATGACTGGGGGAAGGGACTTTAATGTTTTTAAAATATTGTCAAAGTTGAGAGTATGCGCAGCTTTCACTCATCACAATTTTACACCTGGTTTAAAAAGATCATAAATGGGCTTTAATCAACCATAACTTTTGCTTCTAAAAATCATCATTCTCTTTTTCCTGCCCAACATATTTTCCACTTTCACTAATGCAAATTGCAAAATAGATAATCAGCAGTATAATGCAGCCAATTAATTGACTCCCTGTTTTCAAAATGAAGAGAAGGAAGATAATTGAATGGACAGCACCCACACTATTTTTAGTCCCTAAGCCACTGATATGCTGCATGGCCTTGGGGAAGCCATTCCATCTGTCTGTGCCTCAGTTTCCTCCCTTGTTAAATAGCAACTGTAATATTATCGTTCAAAGTGCTTGATGACCAATACTGCTCCTTCTTCCTTAGCCCAGAGTACAGAACACAGTGGGCACATCTACAAGTGCAATTAATGCATTTGAATTTTCTTCACGGAAAATTCAGGCTCATTAAAGTGTTCCGGGGTACATGTCTACACATGTGCCCCTCTTGGGAGCAAATTGTGCCCCCTTGCAGCAACCATGTGGAGCTCCAGGCTCCCCCAGGTGCCAGTCCTGGAGTTGTTAGGGGGCATAGGGATGGGTCCTGATCCCCATGTGGCCAGGAGAGCCTTCCTTGCTTGGTGGGGATGCTGCCTGCTAGCCTTGTGGGGATCAGGAAGCTCACAGTCTCCACATGGTTGGTGGGCAGCACATCTGCCATATCTGGACAGCTCTCCCAGCCATGTGGGGATTGACATGAGTTCTGATCCCCACATGTTGGGAAGACAGCTGCCCCTTGACCTGGCACAGCTTCCCCTGTTTGGGCTTAGCTAGGCAGCAAGCCCCCTCTTGTCTGCCAGCAGCAAGTAGGGCTGTGCGAAGCTTTGGGTGCTGATCTGATTCAGAGGAGATTTGGCCCAACTTGATGGCCGAATCTCCAAATCCAAATAAAATCAGGAGACCAACTAAAAGTTTCAAAGCTCTCCAAATCGATTTGGAAAAGGTTGGGAGAGCTTCAGAGATTCAGGCAGTCCCTGCTGGTTGCCGCATAGAGCTGGACCCAGATTCTGTGTTGGTAAGTAGGGGGCCGGGAGCTGGGGCAAGCAGGGCAGCCATGGTGGGGACTGGGAAAGTGGGCAGGGGTTGGGGGCTCATGGCAGAGGCCCCCCACCAAGCATGGGGCAGTGGGGATCACCTCCTAACTGGCAGCAGCTGGTGAGTGGGGGATTTTCTTTTCAGAGCCGGGAGCTGGGGCAGCCATTGACAGCGGGTGGGGGATGGGGCCAATTCAGAGATTTGGATGATTTGGCTGCAGCTGAATCTCTGAATCAGATTCAGCCAAATAGATTTGGGACAGTGATTCAAGTCACCAAATGGAATCACTGTGCTTGAAACTGGCTGAATCCGAAGTGAATACTAGCTGCTTCACACAGGCCTAGCAGCAAGCCCCCTGCAAACTGCTCCCAGTCAGCATCTACGTATGCACCAGTGCATAGTAGCTAACACACAATTAATCTAGTACCTTTATTTCCCGGTACTAGCAAATGGTGCATTAGCCTAATTTACTGCACTGTAAGTCTTGCGTACTTGTAGACAGTGATACTTTACTGCACATTAGACTAGTCTAATGTACAGTAAAGTGTGACATGTAGATGCACCCAGTACTGAGGAATAATTTCCTACGAGGATTAAATAAACTTTCTGCTTAGGTGCACCACTAACATCAGTATTGTGAGATTCACAATACTGCAGTTTAGGCAGTCAACCAACAGCTCAAAGAGCTAATTTTGGCTTTAGCCTCTTTGCCAGTGTCTGAAAAGCAGTTTAGCTCACCTGAGAA
Organism: Crocodylus porosus; assembly: GCF_001723895.1. Classification (NCBI taxonomy): domain Eukaryota; kingdom Metazoa; phylum Chordata; order Crocodylia; family Crocodylidae; genus Crocodylus; species Crocodylus porosus. The sequence continues at coordinate 50,552,125 of NW_017728906.1, read as the reverse complement.
ATGTGCGCTAAATTCTTCTGTGTGCTTTCCAGTTTTAAGTGTTTCAACACAGATATAGAAGCTTCACTACAATCATCCTTTTTTTTAATCTTTTAACTTTTAATTTTTCTTAATGGCTTGTATTTACAAGTGCTTCAGTTTCACCTTTTGGGCACACGTTAAAATAGGAAAATAGGAAAAACATGCATAAGTTCTCCAAGATAAATATTATAAACTTGATCATATGTTGAAGATTTAGCATGCATATCTATCTCTATATCTCGAGATATAGAGATAGATAGATATGCCTCCACAAATGGTGGAGTGTCACATTAAAAACCATATTTTAAAATGTTATTTCTTTGCTTCAAAACAAATTGCAAGAGTTATTTAAATGAGAAATGGCAATATTATTTTTGGCTTGGATCTGTCAAAGTTATGACCAAGTGAATCTTGTATTGTCAAAAACTCTTTATTCTAATACGTCATGCTTCTAAATATTTTTCTCTTCCTTTCTCCAAATACACATTACTCTACCCTATCAGTAACTGAGGATTTCCAAAATCAGTACATGTCTATGCAACATCTGTGCATGCAAAATTTGTCAGGACAACTATAGAACCTGTATATGAAAACGTGGCAAGTTTCCTTTTCTTTGTGAAACATCTGTCATTTTTATTCAAGTCTTAAATAGGTTATTCATAAAAAGTACTTGATACAGTAGATTTTTTTAGGGAAATCAAAAGAAACTAAAACATAGACCACCCTGTTTCTGATGAAGAATGTCTTGCATTCGAAAGCTTGTCTAACTATCCCAACTACACAGTTGGGCCAATAAAAGTTATGGTCCTAAAAACCCTTGCCGCTTGTAAATTCCTGGATCATCACCATAACATTACCTTTTTAAATACATCCTTTGATCCTCAGTGAAATGATGAGAAATCTTCAGCTGCTGTGATGTTTATGTTTCTTCCTCTCAAATTCTTTTCAACTTCCATATCAGATCAAAACTTCTTATCCCTATCTCCAAGGCCCTCCATAACTCTACTCCAAATCCTATCTTCTAATCTACAGGCGATCCTTGCCATTTGTGGGGGATAAGTTCTTGTATTCCCTGCAAATGGCAAAATCCACGAATAAGGCACTGCATTCATGAGCACTGTCTGCATTCATGAACTCAGTGCCTCCGGAGGCTGTGGGGGGCACAGCTGCTCTGGCAACAATGGGAGTGCAGTGGCAGGAGCCCAGCAGTGGCAAGCGTGGAGCTCTTGAGGAGCTCCTTTAAGTGCATTTAAGAAGCGGGTTTGGCATTCACGAATATTTGAAACCGCAAATGC
>NW_017728906.1:50539167-50549704 GCF_001723895.1 Crocodylus porosus | reverse complement strand
CAGTATATTGGCTTTGAATTTAATTTGAATTTCTTATCACTATCCTTGTATAGAATCTAAATATCACTGTCATCTTAAATCTGTACCCCAGTGCTGGGGGGGAGGAGGAGCAGGAAATGTGATGGGAGGAGCAGATGGCAGGATGGAGGCAGTCCCCTTGCCCACCCTTGTCCCTACTGCACTGCCCATTATGTCTGCACCCCCAGCCACCTCTTGCTATTGCTTGCCTCCCCATGCCTGTGTCCCCCCATCCTCCCAGCTGCTTACTGTCAAGCATGGCTCTTGTTCCACTCCCTTCTGCGACACACAGCACATAGATCTGGCCCCTGCCTGGTTACACAGAGGCAGCAGCAGCTCCAGCCCTGGGACACTGCTGTAATGACTACTTAGGGGCCAGAACTTCCATGTTCTCCATGCCTTGGAAGGAATTGAACTGGAACCACTCTTAACAGCAGGCGCATCTACATGAGACATTTAATGTGGAGTAGGCTAATTAGCTCCACAGTAAACATCTTGTGTCTAAATATGCAGCCCTATTAGGCTGCAGGGAACTAATTAACTCTGCAGCAGGACAGTACTTGTAAATACAAGTACTATTCTGGTGCAGAGTTTATTACTCTGCTATAGCATACCTGCAGTCACTAATGGGGCTAGCTGGGGCACACAGGTGCTTCAGTGTGGGGGCTGCCTGCTGGCTAGCCCTGCACTGGAGCTCCCTTATGCCCCATCTAGCCCTCCTGCAGCATGTTGAGCTGGGTCACAGTAGCCCTGGGCTAGCAGATTGAGCCAAGGTGAAAACAAGACAAACCCCCCTGCCTCCATTTTGAATGGGGAAAAATCCTCATCTTGGATTTGAGTAAATATGGTAGATTCCAAATGGGTAGTGTTTCTTCTTATTGTTTCTGCTATCAGAGGCAATAATTAGATCACTCCATATAACTGTGTTAACTTTTTTGTAAAATCTACGTTTTGTGATCAATAGGAAACTTCCTGGGAGAGTTCTATAGCAAAAGCCTTTTGCATTGTAAAGTTTTTAGGAGGAACTATCTTTATGCTATGACAGAGAATTCCAAGGTGCTACCATAATGCAAACAGCAAAAATAGTGTAAGATGACAAACCAATGTGGTAAAAAAAAAAAAAAAGAAAAAGGAAAAAAAATATAAGGTCCCAGGCTCCTAGACATTATTGTTGCCTGTGTGGAATAGGTACCTTTACCATTTGATCCCAAGGCCTCTACAGTTACAGTCACTTTGCTCCTCAACACTGCTTTCATTGCTGCTGCACCTCTCTTGGTTTCGTCCATTCTCTTTCTCTACTCCCTTCTTTCCTGCATCTTTCCCTCTCTACCACCTTTCTGTCTCATTTTTTCCACTTTGCATGTTTATAATTTTGTTTTTCATCTTTAAAATGTACAGAAATTTCTGATGAGGCAATTGGACTTGCATAAACAATGAAATATCTGTTATGCAATCATAATACATTTGTTTTCTTTGTTATATATAGTATTAAACAATTTTATACGAAACTAGTTCTTTACAAGGACCATAAACATTTTAAAAATCATTTCTAACATACCCTTCCTCATAAATCAATTTTACTTTTTTCTCTTTCAGTAATGATTTCAAAATAGTTAACAATTTAATAATTAATAAAAGTGGTCTTTTTATTTTGTTACTTCTGATTTATCAATAAAGCACCTGCCCATAGTCTTTTCTCTTCTTTATAATTACATATTATTTCCTGAAGAACAGATTTTGTATCAACTACAGAAAGATTTTTAAGGCTTCTGATTTAGGTGACTGTTTAGGAAAATATTTTCTATTGAAAAATTCACAAGTACAATTGACTCTACTCTTAGCTGATTTTCCTTCTATATAGTTTTGAAACCATTTGTTTTTCTAAATATATTCTAAATCCTTTTTTTTTTTAAACTAGGTTTACCTGTGATCCAGAGTACATAATTATTTGTGGTAAAAAGATAAACCAGTCTGCAATTCATCTGAAAGCCATGGGATACACTTGCTCCAGGGCTGGTGGGGTGGGGAGGGGAGTGTTTTAATTAGAGTGGATCTCAGGAGCCACTCTAAAATACCTGCAGCTTTCCACGTATTCAGTGTCCCATGCTTCATAATAACTGAGAGACAAAAAGGTAAAGTTGGTTTATGAGGAAGGGTATGTTAGAAACGATTGCAATTTTAAAAATGTGTATAGTTACTGTAAAGGACTAGTTTTGCAGAAAATTGTATAATTATATAACCTCATTCAATGAGCTTTAGTTAAAGCACCTCCACCACCATTCAGAAACACGGGATGCTGAATACAGGAGACACTGCAGCATGCTGGAGCGTTCCGATTAGAGCACTTCAGCAGATTTGATGTATTCTAACCAGAACACATCAGAAAGTGCCCCACAATTCCAAATAGATGAAAAGTGTTTAATGCATTTTGCTCCATTTCCTGTTTTCAATTTGTTCTGACTGAAATGTCATTTTAAAAAGATGAATTCTCTTGGATATCTGAAAAGTTACTTGAGACATTAATACTTGAGAACCAAAGAGAGACCAAACTGAAGGCTATGTGTAAAGGAAAACGCCCTGGGAATGGAGGGAAGCCTGAGGGTGACCCTTTTCTTCAACTTAACTTAGGCAGAGCAAGGAACACTGCTGAGGACCAGATGAGCAGCAGCAAAGTCAGGAGAAGTACTTCCATCCCCAGAGATGGGCAGCTGGGAAGAGACCGTAGTGTCCCAGAGGAGAAGACGCAAAGGACTCTCCTGCCGGTGTCTGCCTGCGGTCGACTATGGCAAGGGGTTACATGGCAACTGGCAAGTGTGGTGAGAGGACTGTTGCCAGAGCATGGGGGAGGCATACCCAGAGAAAGCTGAAACTCTGGAGTGACATAGGTGCAGTAGACAGCTCAGGGCCATGAGCTGGCCATGAGTATATGTGTTCATTTTCAAATTGATTTATTTGTTTTCAGGGATGTTAAAGTAAATCTATAGGGGGGATCCACCCCAGATGCATGAAGGGACTTGAACTGATTCTTCATTTTTCAGTTCCCTTTGGAACTGCTAAAGAAAGGAATTGATAAAGAGAGGGGAATTGACCCCAAAGACAATACATGCCTGTTGAATTGATTTATGTTTGTTACGGGACTGTTCAAATGAATTGACAGATGGAGGAATACATACATACTAAGTAATGGTGCTTATGCTCAGGACTACTAAGAATGGAAATGGAGAGATCTAGCTGAACTGCTTGTAAAAACTTGAATTGCCCTGCTGAGTGGCTTAGCTGAAGCCCAACAGAAAAGGCCTGACATATAGGCCCAGTAGCCCCAGATAGGACGATATCACACATCTTGAAATGGGAGCTATGCCCGAGAGAAGTGTGCTCAATGACATCTAGGATGTGGTAAGGGTGGGGTGTAGGGAAGGCAGAGACTCAAGAAGAGATTCCTCCAGTAGGTCCAGACTTATCACTCCATCAGGACCAGCTCCATAACTAAAATAAGATCCAAGTTGCAGTGCGCAAGAACAAAAAAAAAAAAAAAAAGCAAAATATAGCATCAGAGGGTGGCTGGGAGGGATAACATCAACCCCTCCCATCCTAACATCATCCACTAGGAGGATGCCGGGCCAAAGAGGGCCCAGGCCCTATAGCATCTACTCCCAACAGTATGATACTGAAGTAGTTTCTCCAGCTTTACAATAATGTCTGATTAGATTGTGAACTTTTGCAACTGATATATTTATCAATATTGGATAGTGCTTTGAAATGACTTGAAGGCTGTATCCATTCTAAGATATCAGAACAAGTCTATTTTATTTAATATATAATACATGTTGATCAATACAAGATAAAGGAAATCATCTTTACTTTTTCCAGAGCAGTGTGCTTTTACAGATCCACTCTCTAGGAATACATGCATTATCACCAGAAGCTCAGATATGTCTCATGGATAAGCACTTTTTAGATTTGCACACTCTATTTCAGACAACTACTAAGGACTTGGGAAAAAACACAGAGGAGGGGAAGGAAAAGGCATTATATTAAAGGAACTACTAGTTCCTTTCTTTAACCCTTTGGGAATTATAACCCTTTCAGATCCTGGTCCTGGAAGTCTGGCCAAAGGCTAGCCGACAAATTACAGGAGAAACGATAAAAAAGTACTTCACTGGAGAACTGATTTCCCAAAGTGAGAATCTGATTTGGTTCCTAAGATGAGATACAAATGCAGGTTAGTGCTCCATACAGAGTTCAGTCTGAGGCATTTCTCCAATGTATGAAGGATGTAAACTTACGCCTAATTTGGGTATTTAACCCAGTATGCTGCTGGGTTAAAATACTACAGGGTCAACGCCATATAGAAAATCTCTATAAAGAGAGTAATTTCCATTAGGAAGGACTCCCAAATAGCACAAGTAACTTTGAAAAACAGAAAAAAAATTATCTACACCTGACCAGGTAAATACCTCAGTGCCCTCATATACAGTTTGGTTTTTCCTAATAATCTGTAGGATCTGAAGCAGAATCATGGGAGCCTGATGTGCTGATAGAGATGTGAGTCAAAAACTACCTCAGGGTTACCTTTATAAAACTTTGAGATCAATGACAAACTACTGAATCTCATTCAACCTGTAGCTCATATGAAGAATGCAGTTTAAGAGAAGTTTGTAAAATGGAGGACTACACTAAACAAGTTCACAAAGAAATCCCAATATCCTTGAAAATACTAAATCCAAGCTTGATGGTAACATTTTCAAGCTAGCAGAAGGACCAGATTTGAAAGGTATTCAGGTGCCTGCAGAGAGAAGCACCTGTGGAATTTTCAAAAACTGTGTAGCCACCTAACTCCCACTGATGGGAATATTTCCATTTTTCAAGGGAATTTGGCAATTTAAAAACCTAAATCCCCTTGGAAAGCCAGTCTGCTCATCATGAAATGGACCAACACTGATCATCTATTATAACAACTTGATATGATTTTTTTTTAAATTATTATTATTATTTTTACTTCAGCAAAATTTTGGCTTATTTTTTTCTGAGGTAACTTCAAGCCCATAATCCCCTACATGTTGTAGGGCTCCTTTGTTTATAGGGAAAGATCAGTTTCTCATTTCCACAGCCGCTTTACTGAAGTGTCTGTGAAACGTTAGTTTCTAACCATCGCATTATTAATCATTTTCATAGATTTCATAGACATCAGGGCTGGAAGGAACCTTGGAAGATCACTGAATCCAGCCCCCCGCCCGAGGTGCAGGAAGTCAGCTGGGGTCATAGGATCCCAGCATCCAAATTTCTCTTGGAGGTGTTCAATGTAGGTGCTTGAATCACCTCCGACAGCAGGCTATTCCAGACCTTGGGTGCCTGGACAATAAAGAAATTCTTCCTTTTGTCCAGCCTGAAATGGTCTTGTAGTAGTTTATAACCATTCAAACTTGTCATCCCTTGGGGCGCTCTGGTGAAGAGAAGTTCCCCCAGATCCTGGTGGTCACCCCTGATAAACTTGTAGGTGGCCATCAGATCACCCCTGAGCCTGTGCTTTTCCAGGCTAAAGAGCCCCGTAGCTCTCAGCCTGTCATCATAAGATCTATATTCCTGATCGCTGATCATACGCGTGGCTCTTCTCTAGACTCTCTCAAGCTTCTCCGCATCCTTGTTGAATTGTGGGGCCCAAAACTGGATGCAGTACTTCAGCTGTGGCCTCACCAAGGCCGAGTACAACAAGAGAATGACATCCTAGGATTTGCTTGAGAAACTTCTATGGATGCAAGCCAGTGTTTTCCCCACTTTACTAGCCACAGCATTGCATTGCAGGCTCATATTCATCTTGTGGTCAGTGATGACCCCCAAGTGTCTTTCTTCCGTAGTGCTAGCCAGCGTAGCACTGCCGAGCCTATGAGGATGCTGCAGGTTTTTCCTCCCAAGGTAGAGAACCTTATATTTTTCAGTGTTAAACACCATCAAATTCTCATCTGCCTATTTGCTGACCCTGTCCAGGTCAGCCTGCATCGCCCTCCTGTCATCAGGTGTGGATGGTTTGCCCCAGAGTCTGGTGTCATTGGTGAACTCGGCCAGTCCGCTTCTGACACCAATGTCCACATCATTAATGAAGATATTGAACAATATGCATCCAAGAACAGAGCCTTGGGGGACCCCACTGGTTATAGGACACCATAACAATTGACTTCCATCTATTACCACCCTCTAGGCCTTACCCCGGAGCCAATTTCTCAGCCAGCAGATCATGGTGGACCCAAGGCCACCTAATGCGCATTACGACAAGACATTAATACACATGTAGATGTGACTGCTGGCTATGTAAAAGAGACTATAATGTTGCTAAATAAAGGATTTTCTTTGTTCCCTTTTGAATTTGGAATTCCTAATGAAATTTATCCTTGTTTTTAGCTAGTTGTAGAGCAAGCCTTGTTCACTTTATTCATGCATGAGTCTCACTGACCAGAATGAGACCATTGTCATGAACAAAAGAGATTTTGGTCATGCCACTGAAACCCAAACTAACTTAGGTAAAGTTATTTACTTGACTGTATTTTGAAAATCAAGTTTGTTTCACAAACTATTGCTCTGTGCCCACAATATATCTGTAAAAAAACCCCCTCAAAATCTAAAAAACCTCATTAAAAGCATTATAAGTTTACATTGTCAAATACCTAGAACTCAGAAAATGATAGACTTAAGCTTGCCCATGTGATATAAATCCAGGCCTCTTATATGCATGCATTATGATGCAGTCTTGGATATTCTATATTACACTTTGGTCAGCAGCACTCTGGTAGGCAAATTCACAGGATCATAGATTAAGTGACATCGGTCTGATCTAGTGTAGCAATTCTTGTCACCAACAGTACCAACTACTTTAGAGGTAGCAGTTAGAAACCTTGCATGTACAGCAATGACTACAGTTCTAACATAGATTTCCAATAGACAAGGAAATGCAACCTGCCCCAGAGTCCTTATAACATATTTTTATACTATACTTGAATGCGACTAGAGATCCATAGCATTTCTAGGTCCAAATATGGGAGGCATACAATTGATATTGTATCTCAATACAAATAGAGAACAGATGAATATATGGATTGCTTGCTAAGGTTATATTGTGCTTTTTCCAACAAATAAAAATCATAGAAACACACAGGACATTTTTGAGAAATGGGGCTCATCTATCAAAAGAAGTAACAAAAAATGTTGCATAGGTAAGATGGTAAAACTTTAAATGTAAGCAGATTTTTTTCAGAATTTGTCATACAAGTCTTAATACTGCGTTTACCCAAATCCAGTATGATCCTAAATTTAAGATGACCTCCCAACAATTAGATTCTAGACACAGAAAATTTATCTATTTGCCTCCCACCACAGTGACTGTGTCCCCTGCCTGTAGTGCCCCACAGCCTTTGCCCCTTCCATAGCCTCTGCTCTCAGCCTCTGGACTCTCCTCCTCTACTGCTACCCTCTCTGCAGCCTCTGAAGATACCACCACTGCTGGAGCTGCCAATACTGCTGCTGCTGCCACCTGTTTTGGTGAGGTTAGAGCTACCTTGTGCTCCATGACCTGGCTAGAATGGGGCTGGAACAATGACTGATGGTAAGCAGTGGGGGGACGTAGGGGGTGGGGCAGAAGTGCCAGGCAGAGGTAAGGGCCTGCTGTGACTCCAGCTTCACCCCTGACCCCAGCTTGGGGCTGGAGTCAGAGCTGCAGCAACCACTGAGCCACTTCCCACACCTCAACTCAAATCCATGATGAGGAGCTTTCATCCTATGCTGAACGGGGGAAAAAAAAAATTATCATGGATTCAAGTTAACATGGTATACTTAAAAGAATATGATAACATTTGTAGGTATAAATGGTAATATCCCTGTGAGAGGGGAGGCAAAAGTCTCCCCAAACACACCCCAACCCCCCAGTCAACATGCCGCAACACTCACTGCAGGAGTGAAGATGAGCGGCAGCTGGGGAAAGATGCCGACACAGGCTTGGCAGTTCTGGAGCTGCCTGAGCCTGTGAATTGGCAAGTCCCAGGGGCGTAGCTTTGGAGAGGCACGAGCTGCTCAAAAAGCAGCCAGAGATGCAGCTGGGCTGGCGCTGGGGAGCGGAACGCTGGCCAGGAGATGCCGGCTGCAGAACCAGAAAGATCGAGCCCCAGACACTGGAGGAAGGGGCCGGGTGCTTGCCAAAGGCCCCAGATGACCAAGGTGAAGATTGTGAGCTCTGGGCACTGACAGGGGCAAGGTAGCCCCACTGGGGAGCAGCAACCCCATGGGACCCCATAGGGGAACAGTGGGGCTCTGACTGGGAGCTCAGACACCGTGACAGGGGACAGCCCCATAGGACTGTGGGCACACTTTGGCAGCCCTGCAGCAAGCAGAGCACAGGGGATCACAGAAGTAAACAATGCCAGCTGGTGGGACCAGAATAGCTTGACTATAGGTTAGTTGGGTACCAGGCAGGTCACACTGAGAGAGCCAATGGAGGCTGGGCGTGGGGAGGCTGCTTGTCCCCATGCCTGCTAGGATAGAAGGGATGGACATGTCCCCCAAGTGACTGAGGGTACAGGGAGATGGAATCCTAGGAGGCCATCAGCAGACGCTGGACACTTTTCAGTTAAGTTTTCCTCAGTTACAGTTAGCCTTGGACAATGCAGGTTTAGTTGCCCAGGAGCTGGCCCAAAGACAAGGGACAGACATGCCAAGACCGATGGTCAGGAAGACCTGACCCATTGGATGCAGGCAGCGTAGATGAGGCAAGATCATCCAGGGGAAGACCTGCGGTAAGTAGCATTTGCCCAGGCCGTGGCGGTGGTAAGGGTGGGGTAAAGGGAAGGTTGGAGCCCCATGAAGAAAATCCAGAGTTGAGACCCCCTCAGGCCACCTACAGGGACCTGTCTCCACAACAACAAGCAGCAAAGACATGGCAGGAAAGTAGGCACAATGCCCAAACCATCTAGGTGCCCCCAAAGCCCGATCTCACCCTGACGTCACTGTGGGGCAAGGCACCAACCAAAAAGGGGCCAAAGCCCTGTAACACCTACAAGCAACAATCCCTTTTAAAAAGTAGCAAATTCCTGCATATTAAAATTAAAATCATTTTCTAAGTTCAGATCTGGAATACTAAGCAAATTTAACTTCTCCTGCTATCCATGAGTACCAATATCCACACCAGTTTTCTACATGATGATGTGAAGTGCTCAAGTTGCATGACTACATAGAACCGAAGGGCATTTTTACACGTGCTCCTGCATGTAGTGCCAGGTGCTTTTAGTGACTTGCGCTAATTACAACTGCCAGTGCATCATTTGTATTTGCATCATCACACGTCTCCAAACTGAGAAAACAGTGGCAGGGCACTTTGAGCTAAAGCTCATCAGATGTGTTTTATTCCCATTTTGTCACTGCAGACACGCGTGGCAATGCTGATACACATGATGCATGAGGCTGCCGGAGCACATGAATTCCTGTGCTCCAGCAGACTTGGTTAATCGAATCTGCTCTGACACGCTGGATTTCCAGCATGTCAGAGCAGGCTCTCTGCATGTGTGTAGAAGCCCTAAAGACAATGGATGTAGTAGATTAAAAAACAGAGCATGAAATCCTGGTCCAATTATACTTCATGGTAATAGTTAATTAACTTCACTGGGTCCAAGATATTAACCACAGAGTGCAAAATACATATGTTATGGTCTTCTGCTCTGTCTGCACTGTTGCTGTGAGACAATAACATAGTAGCAGTAAAGAGATGGTTCAGCCTGAATATCAGCTTTGCTTGAAAACAAGAATTTTAGCATCATTAAGATTTGACAATATAATCAGTGTCACGGAGTGGGACCTAGGAGTGGCGGTGGTCTCCCTAGCGTCCCCTACCATGCCAAGTTAACTGTTTAGCACCCTCAGTCTCGCCCGCCATGTCTTAGTGTTATATATCTTTTAAGGGAGGCTGCCTTACTGTTCCCTATGACACGATGCTCTGTTTGTCCTGGCCCCTATCCTATGAGGGGTGACCCGGTGCGCCCCAGCCTGATGGGGTACGGGTGCCTCCAACCTCCCCTTTAGCACGCCCCAATCCTCGCAGATGTACCGGATGTTGACTGGTCAGTTTACTCTCTGCACCCTGACTGGCACTCTTGGGCTTGCCACGCAACTGGCACCTCCCGCAGGCGCTCTGGCCTTGTCACACAACCGGAGTCCTGGCTGACGCCCCTGGGCTTGTCACGCAACCAGTGCCCTTACTGGCGCTCCCGAGCTTGTCATGCAACTTGCGCCCTTTTACCGGTTCCCCTGTATTCGCTAGCCCACTCAGGCTGGCTCACTATGCTTGCTCCTTTAAGTTCCTCGCTAAGCTTGCCCCTCTGGGCTTGTCTATACACTCGCCCTGCTGGGCTTCTCAATACCTTCGCCCCTGCTGGGGCTTCTCAATACGTTCGCCCCTGCTGGGGCTTCTCCCAGATAGGTAGTTCCCCACTTGGGTCTGTCTCACCACGGTCACCGCAGATTCCCCCCCATAGGGTTTGTCTCC
>NW_017728906.1:50533669-50538652 GCF_001723895.1 Crocodylus porosus | reverse complement strand
GCTTAACTCTGGTCCGCTCGGCTCTGCTCTGCGGCAGCAGAGCTCCTGCTCCTTGGACTGCCAGAGGGGAACTGAGTCTGGTCTTGGCCTGTCTGGTTATAAGGGCCAAGCCCTGCCCCCTCCTGGTCAGCTGACCCAATCTGTTGCTTAGGCAACCCCCAGCTGTGCTGCCCTATTGATTGGCAGCTAAGCCCACGTCGCCATCACTAGTAGTGAGCACCCTAGTGCTCCGCTACAATCAGTGTCAAGTATATGTTTTAAATAGAGAGGACCATGAAAATGTCATTGTAAAAGGGAAAGGGGCAAAATCCTAATCCACTTTACCTGCCCAAGTGGCATTTACCTCAGCTGCACAGCTTCCATTTTTGGCAACCTAACACATGCTAGGATCCTATTGGCTGAGCACTTGCATATCCAAGCAGTATTTCCTCATAGGCAATCGAACAGTGAAGGTTTTTAGTGTTAAGACATTCAAGCACTCAAGTATTTGAGACACTCAAGTAAAATTTAAGATCATCCTCAAATGAACCAAGCTTGGTCTTAAGAAAAATGGTCCTTGAGATCAATAGCTGCCTACTAAGAGGAGGTGGGAACTGATCACTAAAGGACATGTCAAAAAGCATCTTTGATGTTTTTCAGCTGCTGGACAGCCAGATCCACAGGGAGGTTGAACTTGGAGTTGCTCAGGCGACTGAGAATATTGAGTGCACTCTCAAAGCCTGTGTTGGCCATGTAGCTCCAGGGCTGGTAGTGAGACTGTATCAGAACCCCAGATTTGCAGATGAGGTTCACCCAGGACACCAGGCGCTGCTCATTTAAAGCCATACACACCAAGGCCTTCAGTTCAGAGTCTGCACTGCATTTGAAGGGATCATGTTCTGTGAGGACAGTGTGAATAGCCGGCAGCAGGCTCTGCTTGGGGGTCGCAGCAATACCTCCTGTCACAGGCAGGGCAAAGGACTGGGAGAGTTTGCGAGCTAGGGACTTCACAAAGGCGCGACTGTTCTTGGTATTGTAAACATTTAATATCCCGTTGTAAACATGATCAGTAGGCTGGACTCTGGCAGGACAAGTATGCCTTCCACTTGCATGTATCTGGTTGAGTGCAATTTTTTAAACTGTAGCTAGGAAAAACCCATGACTATTGTGGGTTAGATGACAAACAAGCAGACCTAATAACCCAATGGTTACGGAACTCATCCAGGAAGTGAGAGACACAGGTTCAATGGGTTTTAATGCACATCTCTCCTACTTCTAACCACCATGTATAGATTGTCCAGTCTACTCTCCAGCCTTCCTCTTGAAACTGACCCACTGCACCTTGCCTTTAATAGTTACAGGATTACATGGACAGAGGGTAGTGGGAAAGTCTCTGCCCCATTGAGAGGCTAGCTCCCAGAATCCACTCCATTTGAGGGCAGCAGCTATCTCAGAAAAGCACACATCTTTAAGATGTGTCCACCCTCTCTTGGCTCCATGTATCTTTTTGTCTTCACTTCCCAGAAGGCCAACTTAAAAAAAAAAAAAAAAGTGCTGGAGAAGAAACAGGATAATGCCTAGCCTGTGACCTGGTGATTAGAGCACTGTTCTAGAAAGCAAAAGAGATGTAGGTTCACAGTCCTTTTGGGTCGTCAGGGTAAAAAACCTATGTCTCCCACTTCCCGAATGAGTGTGCTAATCAGTAGGATATTGGGCTAGGAAAAGTCAGGGTCCTCCTCTGCCCACTTGGATTCTTGCTGAGCTACAAATTCAGAACTGGTGCTTGCTCAGGTACACATATACAGAGCTGCATACCTGTCCAACTAAAGCACAACCTACTGAGCATATGCAGTAGCCATACGGATGTTTGTTTATGTCTGCACAGCACATGGACCAAGATTGTGATCTATGTGAATGTACAAAAACAGCAGTAATGCGGAAAGATAAATGCAATTTGGGCATGTGAACTGAAACTCAGCAAATGCTATTGTGCGCTTCTCTCTCTCTTTTGTGAAGTATTTTGTATTTCTGTATTACTGGTTAATGGAAAATATTAGTGATTCTCAACCAGGGTACAGTGGCACTCTGGTGTGCTTTGAGATTTTTGCAAGGGTGTCGCAGAGTGCCATGCAATATTAGCACTGTTAGATGTGCAAACAAGATTTACAATATAAACCAAGAGATTTCAAATAGAAATCCATGACACTAAAAACATTCTGACCTGTTCTGGTCTTTCTGGGTTCTTTGCAGTAGAAAAATTGTAGAAATCAGTCAAACCTAGGATCAACAACAGCCTGTATGCTGAGCAGGAAGCTAGGTAAGGAAGCCAGTAAAAACTATGTATAGGAGAGAATCTTAAACTAAGCCTTCCCTTAAGGCTAGGGAAAGAAGTTATACATAAACTTGTTTAAGTGATCAGAAACTGGCTTAAATCTGTAACAAAACACAAGTTTAGGGCACAAAAACCAGTTTCAAAATGGCTGAAACTGGTTTAAGATATACCTGGATGAAGGTAGTATCAGACTTAACTGATTTGGGTCAAACTGGTTTATGAAATTTCTGTCCCAGACCCCTTCCTGGTTTAAGTTAAATCAGAATTCTTCACCATCCCAGCATGCTCTACAGCCATGGGCTGGACTGGGATGTCTGTTCCAGCCAAGTAGGGTTGGCCTTGCCCTGCTTCTCCCTAGCCAGAACACTATCATTGCTCTGGGTGGATGAGAAAAGGGTGAGGATGGGAAACCCTGCTCTGGAATCCTGCCAGGTCTGCCAGGCAAAAGGGCAGCAGCCCTTGCTAGGTGTCCCCAGCCCCCATCTCTCCCTCTTGCTGCTCCAGCAGGAGAAGCAGGGGTGGGGCCAGACTTGGTCACCTGGGGAGAAGCTGGGATTTAATCCCCCCCATTGCAGGGAGCATTGTATGGGCACCAACAGGCTCTGCTCATGCACCTGGGGCTACAGCAGCCAGAAGCCAGTAGCCTGAGGGAAGTGCGGGGTTTAATCCCCCACTGTAGGCAGCAGTAGCCAGGGCACTGACATGGCTGTGGGGAAAGGGCAGGGAGTGGGGATGTGACCTTGCTGCAGGGAGTGGGTGAGCCGAGGCTAGTTACAGCCTGATTCACTGCTGCCTCCCACTGTAGTAGCATGGCCTGGACTGGGGCAGTACCGGGATGTGGGGGTCAGTGTCTACTGCCTCCCACCCCTTGTGGTAGCCACAGTAGCAAGTGAGCTGCAGCACAGCTCCCTACCCCCTCCCTCTCCCAGCAGTAGTGGTGGAATGAACTATTGTTGCTGGCACAGGTGAAGCACCTGTCACCTGCCATCTGCTCACAGCAGGCTACTGTGGGCCAGGTGCATGGTTCTCAGTGGGGGGAGGCAATGGACTGCTGCAGCCCAGTGTAGTCCAGTCCAGCCCTGTGGCTCAGGGGCATAGGCAATGGCTGGCCTGTGGCAGCCCACTCCAAGTGCCCAGCACCACCATGAGCAGGCACCAGGTGACAGGTTGTTCACCTGCACCTGCCATGGGCCAATTGCTGCCTACACCTCTGGGCTGTGGGGCTGGGCCAGACCGGATTGCAGTCCTGGTCAGCGGGCCTGGTTATTTGGGACAGGCTTCTGCAGGCCAGGGGCATGGGCAGCAGTGGGAAGAGGCAGCAGATCATTGCTGCCTGACACAGCCTGGCCCCAAGGCCCAGAGGCATAGGCAGCAACTGGCCCTCTTTTTCCCGACAGTGGTGGTAGAGCAAAATATCATGGTGGGTGCAGGTGAAGCACCTGTCGCCTGCTGCCTGCTCATTGTGGCACTGGGCACTCAGGGCAGGCTGTGATGGGTCAGTCACTGCCTAGGATCCTGGGCCATGGGGCTGAGCTGAACTGGGCTGAGGCTGTCCACTGTCTCCTCCCAGCAAGGCCCACGCCACTGGCCCACAGCAGCCCACTCCGAATGCCTGGCACCGCCACAGGCAGGCAGCAGGTAACAGGTGCTTCACCTGTGCCCACCACTATAGTTCACTCCGCTGCCACCACCAGGAGAGGGAGGGGGCAGGGAGCTGCACTGCAGCTGCAGCTCCCACACAGGGCTGAAGGCAGTAAGCAGCGGGCACTGCCCCCTGCCCCCTGGGGCTACCTCAACCCAGGCCACGCTGCTACAGTGGGAGGCAGTGGTGAGTCAGGCTGTAACTAGCTCTTGCTCCCCACCTCCCTGCAGCCAGGTCACATCCCTGCTCCTCACCCCCTCCCCGCAGCTAGCTGGCCACTCCTCAGAGGGACTCAGCCCAGGGCACTGTGTCAGTGCCCAGGCTGCTGCTGCCTGCAATGGAAGGGATTAAAGCTGCCCCTTTCCTCAGGCTACTGGTGTCTGGCCACCCTGGCCCAAGGTGCAGAAACAGAGCCTGTCAGTGACCACACTGCTCCCCCTGCAATAGGGTGATTAAATCTGTACTTCCCCTCAGGCTACCAGGGTCTGGCCCCACGTATGCTCCTGCCACCAGCCAATGAGTGAGCAGGGATGGGGGGGCTGGGGACCTCTGACAGGGGCTGCCTTCCCTCTACCCCTCTAGGCACACCCCGGCTGGGGTCCCTGCAGGCCAGGGTGGGGGTTTAAACCCCTTCCCAGTTATACTCAGGCCTCCCTGGGCCTGGCCACGCCCCCCCCCCCAGTTTAGTTTCCCTCCAGTGGAGGACTCACTCGAGCACCCCTGGGCTTCTAGCCTGAGCCACTGCGGGCATGTGCCTACATTTCCAGAGTCAAAAGTGGTTCAATTTACACAGGTTAGACTAACCTACAAAGATTGAATCAATTCAGGCTCAGGCTTTTTGAATGTCTGTCCCTAATTGTTAGAAATGGAATATTGTTAGAAATGCACAGCTTGCATCTTGCACCTGATAAGAAAGAAACACTGCCAAGGACTTTTTTCCTTGCCCAGCCTTGCCACAGCTTTTCTTATACTAAATCGCAGACTCTCCCCCAGCTTCTCCCTAGCCTTTCTCATGCAGATTACAGAAGCT
>NW_017728906.1:50506016-50533569 GCF_001723895.1 Crocodylus porosus | reverse complement strand
GGAAGTGAGCTGTAAGAGTTCCTGTTTCTGCTCACGTGCCCAGGAGGAAAAAGATAAATACAGCCTGCAAAATTCCTTGGTGGGTTCAGAGTAACCTGAGTTTTTGACTCTGCTCTGACCCTATTTGCAAACACACCTTTTGTGCCATCTAATGAGTGTGTGTCTGTGATTTTAGTGGCCTCCAGAGAAACGAACCGCTTTTAAGCATCATAATCGAAAGGTTCAGGTATCAGCAATAGACTAGAAAGGAGCCACACCTATTAGTCTTTTCCTAAAAACAAGCACCCAATCCTCTTCTTTCACAAAACAGGGAGGAGCCAAACTTTTTATTTCAAAATCAAAAGGTCATATAGTGCCACCCTGACCTTTACGCTGTAGCTCAGTGGTTAGAGCACTTACGCTAGATAGAGGAGACTTAGATTTACTTCTCTCCTGTGCCAGAGGAAATTCAACCCACATCTTCCACCTCTCAGAACAATGCCCTAATCACCAGGATAAATGTAGTAAATTTTCTTGCATACCACATGCCCGAAAAAGACATCTGCCTTGTCTTTGAAGGCAGAATGTAGAAAATACAGTCATAGCTTAAAGCTGACTTTTTCAAACAGAGACAATGTTGCAAAATGGCTGCCAGCTTTCCTTTCAGCCAGCAGGATGATAGCAGCTACAAAAGAGCTAACACTGGAATCCATCCCTCCAGCTTGCTTACAACCCAGCATCTTCATGCTTCTATTTCTATTCAGGCAAAGAAATTTAGCTTCCTCAGTTAAAAAATGCATCCTACTTTGGAGGGCTGATTTTTGGGGGAAAGACGTGTAATATGCAAAAAAGGATGGTATTCTGGGGTTAGGACCTTGTAAACCGCTCCTTTGGAGCTGTTCTCCCCCAAAGGGATAGGTAAAGATTATTCAGAGTGGAAAGAGAGAAAAAGTCCACATGGGTCTCTAGGCTTACTAGCACAGAAGTAGCCAATGTCAGGGATGTGTGCCGCAAGTGGCACAGACTGGCTGCATCTGCACAAGACGCTGACTGCACAGTAGCTTGTGACTACTGCCCAGTAGCAATGCATGGCATGAAGTGTGATGTGATGCTACCGTGCAGTAGTAATGAGCTACTGTGCAGTCAGCATCACAAGTATTAAATGACTGAACAGTAATGACTCTGCAGTCAGCATCTCAAGTGCAAGTGGCCACTGTCTACATGTGGCATGCAGCAGATTTGGGAGGGAACAGGCAGCACAGTGGCACACAGGACAGAAAGCAGAGCAGCAGATCAGACAGGAAGCACAAGGAAGGAAGAAGCAAGAAGAATTGCAACGTAAGCAGAGGAGTGCAACTGAGGTGAGCGCAGGGCTGATTTGTAGCACGCTTGTAAAAAATGTAGGCCCCCACCACGCTATTAAGTTCTAAATAAGGCCTCTCACCAAGAGCATAGCACTTCTGGACTTCAAAGGCTGCTTTATATGTTTACTATTAAATAGGAACAACTTCAAAGAGGGATTTTGCACAAACAATAATAGATTTGTATTGGAATCCTCCTTAAGCACCTCAACTACCTACTCCAGTCATCGTCTTCTGCAGGAAGGCAGCAGCTGTCACTGATTTTTGTGCACAGCCTTATGTCAGGCATGCTCTGAGAATGCCTATCAGGCCAATCTTCTCAGGTAAGATGGACAGCCCCAGTTGTGAAACCCATCAGAGCTTAGGCATATTTGGTCATTGAGCTATTGTCTTGACAGTGCTGTCAAGACAGATGTACTTCAGAATATGTCTAGGAACTAAACCCTTAGATGCCTTTGGTATGCCATCAAATGAGACACCTGGAAACATTATGCATCTCCAGGGTTAGCTGTCAGCTGAATGCAGATTTTCAAGATTTTAGAAGTTAGTCTTAAATGTCTTAGGTTTAATAACTGTCCCATTTTAGACACTAAATCTTTGTGGTTCTATTCCTTAATCTATATTTACTTCTTATGAGACACAGTTCTATCCTAAGAACAGGAAAGACAACTCACTTGTGTTATTTTTTATCTAAAAAAGTTCTTAAAAAACAATTGTTCTGGATTATAGGACGTTTGCTGTATACTACACATTGATGTTTTATTGCTTCTTTTCCAAACCAGCTTGAGCAAGACAATGCTGCTGTGTAGCAATTTCATACAATGCCCTGTGCTGACTATTAATTTATGATGCCCAGCTGCTAATCCTAAAAAAATGAATTATTAGCCACACCTGCAAAGATTCAAATCAACTTATTGTTATAGCATGTCAGCATCATAAATACAATGCATCTTATATTTATAAAACTGTAAGTTTGCATATATTTTTTATGAAACATGCTTGGGGGAATGTTAATTTTTCTTCTCTTTGCCAGATATGCCCATATTGCATTAAAGCAATGGGAATAAAGGATGTAAGAAAGCTAGGTTATGCACCTTTATTTTGTTTAATTACAAAGGCAACTAAATAATTCAAGTTAAAAAGGTCTGAGTGTTATCGGAACTTTATTTTGCTACATTTGTTGCTATATTTTGCTAAGTATTTTGTTAAGCAGGGCTGTGTAACTTGGGCATGGCTGGGGGATGCATTGCTGGTGGAATTTCCCCACTCTTGCCACGTTGGCCACCTCTGCCCCCCACTGAGTGGGCAGCAATGACAATGTGCGACTCCCCGCTCCGTTCTTCACAGACTGTACTAGGGGCATGCAGCTGGTGGCATATGGCCCTGCCAAGCCCTCCACTGCTACACAACAGCGGGAGAGAGAGATGCAGGGGCTCATGGGCCACATGCTGGCTCCTTGTGAGCTGCATTCAGCCCACAAGCCACCAGTTGGGCAGTTCTGGTCTAGAGTTTCTTACCATACCTCCAGATTTTTTCCACAAATTTGGAATGAGTGCACTTGACCCATACCAAACCCAGTGATAAACATGGTGCAAATTCATTGTAGATGCATCTTGTTTTTATTTGCATGGCTTCCCATTCTGCAACATGGAATCATCACCGAGGTGGAGTTCTAGAGGCAGCAGCTGGTCTTTATCAACTGGGTGTTATCAACTGGGGGCATCTTTCCAGATGGCTTTGGCCTCTGGAAGTTTACTTTTATCTAATCAGATTTCTGAAGAATTAAGAATTTGGGCAACTGAACCACTTGCTACTTCCATGGGAAACAAATCCCTATTCTTCTCATCAAAAAAACCCAAAAAATGGAGAACAGTTAAATAATGAGAAATGGAAGATTCCCAGAATGTTTATATGAACAATAAATGAGCACTTACACCAGTATAAAGTATCTACTAGTTTCTTCATCTATAAGAATTGTTTTACATTAGAGATACAAGATCTTCTCCTAAAAACATGATACTTTGCTATCTATTCCTCTACCATAGTCCTTTAAAAATTTTATGAATGTATTATTTCATCATTTTTAAATATTCTTAGTTACTGTGTTGCTTAGGCTTAGTTTGTCATTTCTAGCACCATCTACAGCATTCTTTTAAGACAGAAACTACACTGGATGAAAACTGCTATCAGGCAATTCTTTACAGAGGTAAATAGCATATTTGTATTAGCTACTCAGCTATTCGGTATTTTACTTTCTTGAATGAGATCCATATTGAAAAATAACGTCAGGAAGGATTGATATCAATTCTCATTGTGTATGTGAGTTAATGTTTTTGCACTTATGTGAAGTAGAATCAATCACTTCTTGTGAATTTACTTCAGTAATTGGTTTCTTGAAAGTTTAAGCTATATTATCTGAGCATGACTTAACACAGCATATAACTAAGATCATCAGTTTTAAATATTACAGAAGTCAAATATGACCTTTTGTAAAATCAAGGAAAGTCCAGAAGTACTGAATTACTTTACTGTCAGATAAAATACATGCAGTTGCTTATTTCTCAGCTCCACCCCCTGGAAATTTACTAGCTCTTATTCAGATCTGCACTTTGCCTTTAATAGTCACTGGATAGACAGCAGTTCAGCAGGGAAGTTTCTGCTGCACTGGGAGCAATGCCGCAGGCTAAAACCCAGAGCCTTCAAAAGCAGCAGACATCTCACTGATCCACACACAGTACAGCATGTAATCCTCCCCCTTGCCCCACACATCTCTCTGCGCTCTATTTATAACAATAGGTTATGAATTAATATGAGTGGAGGAACTCTCCTTTCCTCCAGCTGAAGTTGTGCCTTTGTGAAAACAAAAAAGCTAAATTCACAGTGCCAGAAAAGAGAAGCAGCAGCCTGACTCTGCAGCCTCCCCAGAGAAGGGTTATTTTTTTGTTCTGTTCCCTGGCTCCCATCATTTTTCACTTGTAATGACAAAAACCAGAAATATTTCTTGGAGTAGTAACTGGAACTCAACATCTCCCCCTCCTCTCCCACACAGAGTGCCTTAAGCACTAGACTACAAAAGTTGGGCTCCCTCTTCTAGCCTTTATTTCTGGGTCCATGAACCTTGCATTCTGTTCTGGACACGTTCAACCTTGTCCAGGCCTTTCAAATAATAGGTATGAATGCCTACCTTTATGAGAGCTCTTCATGCTTTGTATTCTGCACCTCTCCGCAGACCTTACAGGTAACTATAGTCCACAGAAGTGGATTCCAAACCTAGCTGGTTCTAAATAGGTCTCTAATCTTCATGCAAAGGTTTTGGAGTTGGTTTTTTTATTGCCGTTTTGAAGCATCTAACTCTCCCTATATAGTACATTGGAAACCTAGATACCTAACTAGGTTTTAGATTCCACTCCAACTCAGTTCAATTTTACTGAGCTAATTAAATTTTATATAGGTAATTGCTGAAAGGGTGCTCTCCTGATTTAGAATCAGAGCTCTGTGGTAGAGTCCATACACAGTGACCAATGTAATGAGGGCAGAGACAGTCCTGGCTTAAATGTCTGAAAATACTCCACACATTGGGCACTCCAGCACTTATTACTGGCTCAACAACCTACTTTAATGAAGTTAATAAAAACCAATAATATAATAGTACAATGGTCAAGTTGGCAAGCTGAGGATAAGTCACTGGAAGGATTTGTCTTCACTCTGGTAAATTATAGAGCTTAAGCTAGAAGTATTAAGTAATTTATTATGGCACCACACCAGATGCCCATATGATGGATGGAAGAACAAAGATAAAGCAACCTGATAAAGTTCACAGAGTCAGTCAGTGTTACAGCATGAATAAGAATGATTGCAATAGCATAACTTGGGCAGGGGGAGGAGCAGGGCACCAGGTCATGGGCACTATGAGGTGGTGGCAGAATGCATCCCTTCCCTCCCCAGGCAACTGCACTGCCTGACCTTAGGATCTGGACAATATAGCCCTGCACCCAGAAGTGTATATGGTGGGCCAGAGCTGAGCAGAATGACCATGGCCACCAAGCCTAAGAGCTAACTCAGATACAGTTATATGCACAGAGGGAGAACATGTTATAAATACTATCAGTAGGAATTTGAACAGCATTTATCTTCACAGGTATGAACTCATTTGAAGTTCTCCCCAGAACTGATGGCCCACTAGCCACGACTTCCATAAGCCAGAATGCCAGACTTGACAACTCTATGGGAGGTGGGAAGTAGTCCAAATTTTTCAGAAAGTCTGTTACAAATTTGTGCAATTGCCTTATATAAGTTTACAATTCCAAGACTGTTTTCAAGCAATAGGGCTGGAATCCTATTTGTATGTGATAACATGAAAACTATGTTTAGGCCCAATGTTCTCCAAACTAGAGAGGATTCTCAGGCTATAGGCTTTTCAGAGTCTCAGAACAGTCCGTTTTGACTGGGCTATGTGAAATGAATGAGTTTCAGTTCAACTGAAACTCATTCAACTGTGCATTTCAACCTATTCAACTGTACACTTCAAAGAAAATGAAGTTGGCAGATTTAAGTTGAAAAGCTTAGTACTGACACTAGAAAACTTGCACTGGCATTATTTGTATTATTTCCTCTGGGAATCAGAATGTGATTGGCAACTTTGGGAAGGGTTAAAGACTGAAACTTTTCATATGCAATATATTTGGGAAGGATGGCAGAAGGAGACATGGCAAGTGAAGAGTAACTAACAGCTTAGTATTTCATCCTATGACATTTCAAAGGAATTTCAAAAGTGTTATGAAATATAGATTAAAAAAATAAAGGTGCACACATAAGCACAACCATTATTGCTAATATGTTCCCAGGCACTAATAAGCCTGGACTTCAGTACTTCAGTTTAACTAACTGTGAAATGAAACATCTTTATGTGTATGTAGGTGCCAGCAGCCACATCAACCCATTTACTTGGCTTCAAAATCCCCATATTCCCTATAGCTACAATCTGTCACTTCCTAAATTAAAGCGTGGTTATCCAAATGAATTTTTCAAACAGATCCAGGTCAGAAACACTGGAAGGTCTTGTCATATTATATAATACTTACTATCAATAGCAGGTCCTTAAAATATCACTAGATGTTATAGGAATATTACATACTGTACAAGTTAGGTCACTAAGGACATCTTTACACATGCTCCGGGGTGGGGGGTGGTGCTTTAATTAGAGTGTCTCTTGGAAATAGGTCTAATTAAAGTACCCACAACATCTCATGTATTCAGTGCCCCGTGCTTCAAAATGGTGGCAGGGGTGCTTTAACTAAAGCTTGTTCAACAAATGTGGGGATGCGGAATACATGTGATGCTGAGGCTGCTGGATTGTGCTAATTAGCAAGCTCCAGCAGGCTCCATTAATCAAATCTGTTTGGATGCATTCTAATTAGAATGCATCGGAACAGCCATCGGGCATGTGTATAGGTGCCTTAAATTAGGCTGCTCATGCTTCACAAGTATTAGTGACATTTTCACAGTGTGTGCTAGCGGCACTCATAGCAAAGGCAAAAAAAGTTGAAGAATAGTTGGTTGGTACTGGCAATACGTTATTACTCTCCTCCAACATTATATTATTTACTTATTTTAAAAACGAACACAAATTGCATTGTGTAATACCCCCCACTCCCCAAAGAGACTAAAGGCTGTATGCAAAGGGAATAGCGATTTCCTAAAATTAAACTAATTATATTTACCAGGATTTAAAAATAAGGATTGGCCACCTTCTTCTGAACAGAAAATTTGCTTCACTCAACAAAAGCCATTTCAGTCATCCTGAAACTATGCACGAATCCAGGGTGATTTCATTAAATAGTTTTGGCTAGAAAACCAAAAATATGGGCTAAACACACAAAGGAGGAAGCAGCAATGCTCCCCTTTTATCTAATTGCTTGGGGGTCCAAAATTTTATCTATGGAGGACAGGGTTCAATTTGACTTAACAACCATTTCGTCGATTATTTCGGCTGAATTATTCTTAGTCATTAATATATTAACAGTTTCATTAGGTATAACATACTTAAATCATTAGTGAAAAAATTGACTTTCTAACCTTGTTAAGATGTTCATCTGGGAGATAGGACACTGCATTTCAGTATCTACTCCAGTGAGTGACTATTTAGGAAAGCTATTTTCAACCTTTTTCCATTTTGGACCCCTAAAAAATTTCAAATGAAGGTGCGGACCCCTTTGAATTGTAAGTATGGGTGCTCACCTAGTTTTGATTGATTGTAGTAATCTTTTGCAGACCCCTTAGACATAGTGTATGAACCCTCAGATTGAGAAGCACTGATTCAGGAGATCCTGAGAGCAATTTCACTGAAGAACACTCTATAATATGGTGACTTAGGGCCTTGTCACATAGCACACTTAGGGCATACTTTATTGAGATTGCAGTAAGCATTACTGTGCTGTATTAAGTTAAAATGTGTTCTGAGCAGCCACATAGTAATGGTTATTATAACCTCTAACATGATCTCATGCATAGCTCCCTGATTGTTAGTCCTAGCCTCAGCACTGCCCCAAAAGTCGTGAACCAGACCTGGTGATTGTTTGTCCCAGGTTCAAGACTTTACCACAGCCAGTTTAAGGCCCTGGACCCTCATGTTTACAGCTCCTACAAATCATGTTTGCACTATACCAGAGCCAGTTCAAGACTTTAACGTGGTGCCAGGGCTGGGACTGAATCAGCTGATTGTCATTCCCAGCCCCAGTATCACCTTGGAGCCAATTTCAGATTCCAGTGATGTCCAAGGGCTAGAACCAACAATCAGCTTGTTGGTCTCAGATGCTGGACTGAGTGGGGAGCCAGTTGGAGACTCCCATGCTGAGACCAACATTCGAGGGATTGTGGGTCTCAGCCCCTGGGCCACAAATTGCTCACATTATCTCTGTGGAGTGGTGTGATGATAGTTATTTAATGCAATCTACAGAGACTCCTCCAGTGAAAAGTCCTAACTAGTACGATATGATTGTATTTAGCATGTGTTTTACTGCCAGAATGCAGAGATACTCACGTTTTAAAAGCAGTTAACTCATCCTAGGTTAGGGACGAGTTAACTGCACTTAACCATTAATGGCCCTAACAGTCTCTTGGGAAGTGGGTTATAACTCCCTTTAGAGGAGGAAACTGAATCCATCTCTCTTGAATTCTGGGTCACTTTCATCTAACTGCTGAGCGATTGATGACAGGGCTATTGTCACCTTCTCCCCCACTGTT
This sequence comes from Crocodylus porosus, assembly GCF_001723895.1. NCBI lineage: Eukaryota > Metazoa > Chordata > Crocodylia > Crocodylidae > Crocodylus > Crocodylus porosus. The sequence continues at coordinate 50,524,987 of NW_017728906.1, read as the reverse complement.
GTGAATCTAACACTTCATTTGCTTTGGTTTTTTTTCCTTTTAATCTAAAATAAAAAAGTGTGTGTTAAATTAATATTTTTTGGTTTTTCATTTCCATACAAAAAGTTACAAGGAACCTCCCTAAAAACTTTTACTTTTTTTTTTTTTTAATCTAAACTGATTTTTTTTCCAATTTTGGTTTGGGTGCTGAAATGCAAAAGTCAATTATTTGGACATCCCTGTTTAAAAGGTATCTGAAAATATGAATACATCTGTATTTTATTATTTTATTCTCCTATATGTTAAGCACAGCTTCATTGACTGAAGCCACATATGATTTACAGTACTCTAAATACTAACCATTTAATTGGCAGATCACTATAGCATTGAATTCATGGGGCTTTTGAACATTTAATGCCATTTTAACTGTACAGTGCTTAGATTATCCCTTCTTAAATTAATCACATTAATTTTATTTCAACCAAAATCCTGCTGAATGAGCTAGACTGAGATCTTTTAAAGTCTAGCACTGCTTGAGAGTTTTTGCATCTCAAGGGTTTATTCTTGTCCAAATAATTTAAATACTGAAACATAGTAATAGCTGTTTAAATTTAATCTGCCTGTAATTATCCTCATCTATCTTTGGATATAAAAATGCTTAATACACATCACATGTACAACTCTGATAAATTACTCTTTCAGGAAATAAATTAAAAATAGTGTGCCAAACTGTTATCTTGAAGTTTTACACTTTTATTTATGTTATTACTGATCACCTGTAGACCATTCAACTAGTGCCATTACATTTGATCAGTTCCACCAAGGAATGGATTGTAATAATAGTTTAATATCATTGACCACGTTCAGAAAACTATCAGAGCCATAATTGATCCTAGTGCCTTTCAGGTCAACGATTTCATTAATAAATTTCTGTCCTGAAAGGCTTCAGCATCCTAAATCAAATGCCCTTCAATACATGCAGAAGCTAGTATTAACAAACATGAAATACCGTTCTTATGAACTAGACTACCAGTTACATGTTAATCTTTCAAAACATGCTACAGTTTGTTGCAAAATGGTTGTTAAAAATGGCTTATGTTAATATATGATCCATTAGTATGGACCACTGTCATGTTATTTTGTCATTAACAAACACAGTACCATAGACTAGCATTTCAGGATCAAATAAGTTATGCAATCATATTTACAACTCTAAAAACAGACAGGATTATGTCTTGGAGATTACAAATCTTACTATACTAGATTGACACCAATTGGTTTTTAAAATTTGAATATAAAAATGAGGCTAAGTACAGCCATTCAAAAAGTTCAAGGCGGAAGGGCTCTAAGTATCATGTTTTACTTAAAGTGTTTTAGATTAGATCAGAAGCAAACTGAACAGATATATTTTTGCTGTTTGATGGGAGGGGCTTGGAGCCTGCCCATACTGACTGAGGCTAGCAGCTAGGGGGTACTGTCACATGCCTCTCAGCATGTCCTGAGGGCCCCCTGGGCTGCCAAAGACTCCTGAGCAAAGCAGAATGGGAGAGCCACCCTTGGTTGGCTGCTGGCCATGGGCCGTCACACTCCCAGCCCCCTGCCACATCACCGTGGACCTGCCTCTACATCCAGCCCTGAGTTTCAAGAAGAGGCCCAGGGCAAACACAAGTGCACATCATCATGACTTGCATGTGCCTCTGTGTCCTGGCCTGCCCGCACCCCTTCATGGCATCCTGCCACCTGCACTCAAGCAAGCAGACCCAGGAGCTCTGGCAGGTCGTGCTTCTTGCCTTGTGTGACTCTCACCAGAAGCTGAGGGACATCACACATGCCCATCTGGATCTGATGTGGCAGTGGCTTTCCATGGCATGCACCCTCCTGCCCACAAACCATCAGCCCAACATTGTGACCAGACCCTGGCTGTGCCCATGTGTGGAAGCCTGGAGCTCCCTGGGAGAATGTGCAAGTGCCAGGGCCAGACTTCTGCATGGCTCTGCCCATGCACTTGGGTTTCTCCTGGACTATGCGTTAGGTCTGTGGGATGCTTTGTGGGGAGGCAAGGGCGGCGTGACCCAGGGATGCAGGTGCCATGGTGTCAGGGCTGATGCAGGGAAACAGAGCCCTCACAGCGGTGAGCCATGGCCAACTTCAAGCCTGGCTACAGCTCACAGCTGGCTGGAGGGAGGACATGAGGCTGGAGACAGAAGCTTTGCTGACTTGGGTCAGTGACAAGATGGGGATGGGGATGGGGATGGGGATGAGGATGGGGACAGTCCGGTGGTTGGGTAAAGCAGATGAGCTCCAGCTGAGGCTAAAGTGCTGCCCTGTGAGGGGGAAGTGAGGGGGGTGCTGCAAAGCCCCATAGGATGCCAGCAGAATGCAACCTATCTGAAGTTGTGATGGAATCTGGTACAGACGTTCGATAGAGCACTCTAACCTAAAGTGCTTTAGTCTGATACCACATCCTTCCAGGTCTATCTTAGATCAGGATCTGCCATTTTTAAAGTGCTCTATGCATGGCGAACTTATGGTTGGTTACAGCTGTAGAACACTTATTACATGTTAAGTAATTTTTTGGGTGATATCTTCTATTGAATCAACTGCATGGATAGGATAAAATCAGACAATGAAAGGTACTTTTCATCAGGTCTGTGAAGGGAAGCATATACAATAATGGTTAAAAACAGTGGGAGAACTTTGAAGTGGGAGAAGGGAGAATTTCTCTGGGATAGCCCTTTTCAGGTTTCAGAAGATGTCACTGTGTGGTCTGGCTTGTTTTTTCTTTAGATTGTGGATTTTCCATAGGTACAGCCTACTCTTCACATAACCAATGTGTTGGTTAAGCTATACTAAACCAATTAAGTGGCATGTCAGACATCACTAACAGTTCACTCTCTAATCCCTTGCTGTTTCTATACACAGTACAAGAAAAGACATCTTGTTAGAAGATCTGAAGACTGTGACCTTAGACACTTGGCTCTTCTGTCCAATATACATATGTTAAACTGACCCAGCAGACAGGAAAAGCTATTAATTCTCTATATAGCAGTCGTTTTTAACCTTTTGACATTCAAGGGACCCCTCATTAGACTCAAGGCAGTCCCTTGAAAAAGCTAGCTCTTAGATTTTGCTTGATTCTTGACTATGGAAAAATAATAGAGAAATTCTTCTGTTGCAAAGAACTCCAAAAGACCACAAATAGGTTAAAATATTTTTGATACTGTGAATTCCTTTTTGAAATCTCTAGGTTTATCTTGTGATCATCTGTAGGTGTTTGTGTGCCTAACAGCACTAATATTGAGTGGCACCCCACAGCACTCTTAAAAGGATCTCACAGCTCCCTGGTTGAGAATAACTGTGATACAGTTTCACAGTGAATTGCAGAAAAGTTACTTAGCACAGGAATAGATGTAATGTAATCCTGGAATAAAAAGATTCACAGGGCTTGTTTCAAGTGTTACAAAGCAACCACAAAATAAAATTTAACCAGCCAATTGAATTAATACTTGAATGGTATAGAATCACAACATCCATTCTTAAATTGACCTTTTAGCTAAGTTGTTTTCTTTTTTAATTAGTTTTGACAAAGATATAGTCAGGTCCTATATAGTGCTTTAAACTATTACATTACTTTAGTACCCACTGCAAATAAAATAACTACTATGTTTATTGTTCTTTCTTACCGGCAGTGACTTGAACTTCATCCTGGATGCTAGATGACTTATTTGTTGTGGTGGAAGCATTTCTTGCTGTTGGCATAGAGGTTGTTCCAGGAACTACACCAGTTAATAGAACCTCTACTCTCTCTTCTACTCTCTGTCTGGCTTGACAGCGTACAACAGCTGTAGAAAAGAAGGATCCATTTTTATAAAATGCTGCTTTTCAATACCAGTTTCCTGATTTTAACAAAATATCTAAACATATGAGGCATCCTTAGAAAAAAAAATATGCAGGCATTCCCTGCCCTGCTAATTTGCAGCGCAAAGTGGGAGGGTAGACTTGGAGAGGGGGGAGGCTTGTTAACCCCAGAAGATCCCAGGGTCAAAAAAACCCCCACGCCTAAAAGAAGTGGGGTGGTGCACATGGTGGCAGCGCTCACCACCCAAAACTGGAGACTGGCCAGCTGGAGCCATGCTCTGGCTGCCCGCCAGCCAGGCTTCCTGCTGCAGGATCACAATGGCTGCAGCTCCTGGAGGCCCCCAAAACCCCAGGTAAGGCTGCTGGGCCCAGCACAGTTGCTGGCCCAGCCTCCACTACCCCACCCACAGTAATGTACCGCACGCCAGAGCACACATGGCATGGGTGTTCCCTGGGCACAAGTAGTAGCAGCATACATTATGCCACTGCTGTTTGTCCCCAAGGAAAATCACATCCCTGCTCATGGGGATGCGCCCTTAGAGGGACTGAAGTTGTGAAAAGGGAAAACTCCTTTGCCTGACAGTTCAGTCATGCTCTCTTTAACCAAAGCCAACATGAGATTGTTCTCCCTACAGTAAATTGAACAATTCCATTTTAGGCAATTTATTTTCAAAACCGATTCTCAAAACTACTTGAAATTTGATTGTCCTTTTTTGTTGCTATGATGGAATTCAGATATGTATTCACCTTCATTTGAAAATAAAAAATACAGTATTGTTTTAAAATATGGATCTGAAAAAAGGAACTGAAGAAACCCCCCCTACAGGCAGGTAAGAAATGTGGAAAATTAAAAAAAAAATGAATTTTTTTAGCTATTTGTAGAGAAGAACCCCGATTAGTTATTGTTTGACTTAAGTTCCCCTAAAGCAGGGGCAGGCAATTATTTTGGGTGGAGGGTTGCTGACTGAGTTTTGGCAAGTCATTGAGGGCCGCATGACAAGAAGCCCAGGGCAGATAAATATTAATTTTCTAAAATTTTAGGGGCCCCACAGGCCAGATAGAATGACCTAGTGGCCTGCACCCAGACCCTGTGCTGCATTTTGCCCACCTCTGCCCTAAAGTATATGAGGCAAAGGAATTCTCATCTTCAGTGTAAAATTTTTAATTCTGCAAATGATTTTATCTTTATCTTCTACAAAATTTCATTTCATTCAGAAAGTGTGTCTTTTTTCTGCATATTATATTCTGTCAGACTAATTATTATTAGGAATCTTTCAGCATTTGTTGGTCTGAATGATTAGGAAATTGGTCCAGAAGGTGAAGGACAAACGTATATACTTATATAAAAAAGGAAAAACAGATTCAGAAATTTTCTGGTGCATCAAAACCTCACAAACATGGACAAAGAAGAGTTGATTATAATTTTTTTCATTCTTAAGACTTCAGTGTTCTTTCTGTCAAAATTATGCATTACTGCATAACGCAAAAATTATTTGTTCTATGAGTATGAAAAGCTGAAGATTATTTTGTATCTCTTCAGATGATGAACAGTCATAGATTTTTTAAAGTCAGAAGTAGTTGTGTAAGAGGCAAGCTGGTGTCCAGGGAAAACTTTGTAGGAGGCAGGCATTTGGTTCTGAAAGCAGGGAGCACAGGTTCTGGGGGGAGGGAGGGGGGTCCAGAGATCAAATGAGGGGCCATAGATCTGAGGGTGGGGATGGAGGGGTAGCATCCTAGTCAATTCCAGGAACTTCTAAAGCAATCCTAACTGAGTTGCTGTTGCCACCACATGCTCTGCCTGCCCTGGAGCTCTTGCTCTTCAAGCAACAACTTCAAGGCACAGACTCCACGAAGATGGGGAGGGAGAAGTTGCCCCTCCTAACTTGATGCATGGGGCAGGTGCCCCTCTCACCCAACCCTAGTTATGCTACTTGTCAGAAAGAACCACTATGATTCTCTGACTTGACTTCCTGCCTAACAAAGGCCATTCAATCATACTCAGATCTTCTCCAATTGAGTCTATACCTTGGCTGTGAGCAACAGGATGTCCTTTAAAAAGGAACTGAAACGTAATACAAAAAAGTCTTGCTGCGACAGAGAATCTGCATCATCCCGTGGTAAGTTTTTTCAATATTTAATTACACTGAATATTAAAAATTTATGCTTGATTGCTGAATTTACCTCCCTTTAGCTTCTAGCTACTGGCTTTGGTTTTTTTTTTTTGTTTACTAACTTAAACAGCTTTCTGTTATTTTCCTTACACAAAAATAATCAGGAAATCGTGATCAAACCACTTTACCATATCTTAGACTCAGCTTCCTTAGTTTCATACCAGAAGGCAAGTTTTCCAGACTGAATCTTTCCAGACTGAATCATTCTTGCAGCTCCTTTCTGAACCTTTTCCATTTTTCAAGTTTTGGAGGCTAGACACATATGCTAAATACAGCATTACAGAAATGTTCTCACTAATCCTGTACAAAGGTAGTATGACATCCCTATTCCTCCTCAGTATCCTCCTCTACCCCAAAGGTCTCATTGGGTACCTTCTAAGCCTCTGTGTCGTACTGTTACATTCTATTGGATACTGATCACAAACCCCAATTCCTTTTACAATCCACTGATTTCCGAAGTACAGTGAGCATGTGACCTCCATGGTTTTCTCCTCAAATCTAGCTCTATCAAAAGGCATTTGGTTAAATTATGCCCAGCAAGGTTGTTTCCCCAGTCCTGGCCTGTCTTTAGTATTACTTCCCGCTCAATTTTTAACTCCTCAGCAAACTTTATTAGAAATGATAAACTGTTTTCTTGTAGATAACTCACAGATATTGACTGCAATTGGATCAAATCCAGATCCTGCCAGGATTCTTATAGACACATTTCCATTCAGTGATGGTTTCCCTCATAAAATGTAATGAGGTACTCTGTCAAATATTTTCCAGAAGTTTAAGTACACGTAAGAATGACAAAAGGGATTGTTTGAGACTCTTGACATAACAATGCTGAGGTTTATACTAACTGTCTGTAGCTTCTAAATATGTTAACAATAATTAGCCACATCAGAATGAAAGACATTTTTTTTTGTTTAAGTTACTGATTTAAAGAGAAAAAACAGATGTCTAGTAGATTACTTATCCGGGTCCCAAAGGCATCAATCATATTTTTAATGGGATTTATTTAATGGGGTATATTTAATGGGACTTAAGCATGTACCTAAGTGTTTTGCTGAATTAGGACGTATATTTAGAAGGCAAAAGTATAGTCTATTTATAACTCTAGCTCATGGAAGATTGCATAGCATAAAGATGATTGCTATCACCTTTAAATAGCATGTGTATTCAGAATTAATCGAAATATATTGGTGTGAACTACAAACATTTACTGAGCATAAACTACATGGCAATTGCACCACTCATAAATATTCCACACATTTTTATAGCAGGTTTTATGAATTTAAAATTAGTTAAGATGTGACAGCTTCAGATTACATACAGCAATAATGTCTCTTAAGCAATTTATGAATGCTAACTTTTTTTTATATATAATCACTAAACCTAGTGAAAACAATGGCCTAAGGAAGAGATGTTTATCACAAAGTCTGCCAGTTACATATTGAATTACACATTTACAATAAGAACACAAATATTCACATTAGTACACATAATTTTAATGCTAATGAGAATGGCTAAAACTGTGTCATGCTGGGCAAAGCTGAAAGATTTGATAATAATATTCTGCTTCACTCTTCTGGCATATTAAAGTGGAATTAGTGAAATGAAAGCTCTAATTAATATCACATCATTGGCATTTGTCTGCAAGTTAAAGGTCCTTAAACATTTTACAATGATGACAATATAGATAATATATATCCGTACTGAGTTCTATAATTGCAGTCCTCAAGAAGTCTCTGAATTACCAATCCACACTAAGGCAGGCTATTGTTTTCATTCATCCAGAGAAGAGTCAGTATAGAATTGACTAGCAGATTTGGAAATGCTCTTATCTACACATGTGCAGTGCTTTTCTGAAGATAGTTACTGTATAAACCAGTTCACAATGTTTATGTTATTTAACAGAATTTAAAGTAAACCATGTTAACTTATACTGTGGCTAATAAATAGATGTATTTCATTTAGCAGTAGTCATTCAATATCTCTAAAATTAAATAAAACCCAAAATTCCACCATTATTCGATTCGATTATCATTTAGTACAAGTTAATTTTCTAGGAGCATTATGACAAATTAATGTTACTTTTAGTCTTCCATAAAAGATTATAGACATCAATGCCCATTATTTGATTCATACAATGGGCATTGGTATCAATATTCTCTGAGTGCATGTGCATGCGTGCGTGCGTGTGCGTGTAGGCATGTTTACAAGGGTGTTTTGGACTATGTAGGAGGTTGCAATCTACCCATCTGTCAGCTTTCTGCTTGATTCACTTAAATTCTCCAGATAGGGCTTAATTTGTACCTAGGAAGTGCAAAGGTATTAAGCTTTCCATTTGCTCTGTGGGAACATTTACCCATACTGAGAACAGAATACTGGATATGGGATCTGCTGTGTAAATTAAAGAAAGACATTTTCATCTAAAATCTCAAAAACAGTAGACATGAACAAAAAAGAGTCTTTCAAATGTGAGAGGAATAGTATATCAGGCTGATTCGATGACTGTAAATTATAAGCTCCAAACTGGTGGTTCAGTTTTGTAGAGAATAAAGTAATTTATATTCAAGTATGAAGAAGAAAAGAAATCTCACATAGATTCCAAGGATAATTTCATGTTTTTCCTTTGAAAGAGTTTCACACATTTTCTGCATTCTCAGACTTGGTATTAAAATACTGAACGCAACTACAAACCACACACACATCCCCCTTTGAAGATCCCTAACAGAAGCATAAAAGGTCCATGTGTTGGAAGACCAAAACTGAGGTATCACAAGTTAAGTAACTTCTTTCCTTACAGTTATGTTTTCTGCTTTTCAGGTATTACATACCTGGAACTAACTTCTGAGGTGGTGCTTCTGGGATTCCATTAATTGGGTAGATCCAGCGTATTCCATAGATTTCCCCATTCTCTGACAAAGTGACACTGTTTAGAAATTCAAGTAAAATATATAGGTAAGAAAAAACTGCTGAGACACTGGCACTGGTGATGCAAACTTAAATCTGTAGCCACAATTTCAAAAAATGATTTGTAATTTTAGGTACCTAACTTGGGATGCACTCAAGGTCCCTTCAGTTATCTAAGAAAAAGAGAAAATAATTAACTGCATTGGGAAGTGTAGGTAAGTTCAGTTGGATCAGTCTAACGAACCCAAACTAAGTTCAACTGCCTCAGAGATTAATTTGGATCAGCTGGCCATTTTTAGACTGATCTGTCTTGAACTTCTGTACAGGTTTCACTTAGATCAGCCTAACTACGAATCTAAGTATAAGGTCTCCACCAAGGCAAAAACTAAGTTAGGTTGGATGTCCATTTTTAACACTTTCTAACCTCCCTAAATGTTGGTATGCACCCCTAATCACATACATATATGAAACAGCTATTTTCAATATTTTCTTTTTTTCCCCTTTTTCTTAGATAACTGAAGGCACCTTGAACGCATCCCAAGTTAGGTACCAAAAGTTAGGTATCCCTGGTCTCACTGGATATCTTGAGTTCTTCAAAAAGGGCTCTTTCCATTTTGTGTTTCTATGCTCAAATTAACCTGGGCTTCAATATTCCATTACATCAAGGTAAAACGACTGTAGAAGTGCAAATGAACTGCACCAAGTCAAAATGTCAGCATGTTAAAACAACTTGCTTATTATCTCCTATTGCTGCTCACTAGCATTTGAGAACATTTCCTCTGATCTGCTCTTACATATTTCCTTGAAAATCTGTAACAAGTTCATTTATGTTAGTACTCAGATGAATGCAAAAATATCAACAAACAAAATCAGCATAGGGCCAAATCTGTTTCTTGTAGCTGATTATGTACATATACCAAATGTTTATTTACTAGTTCAGTTTAGTGTATTAAAGAAAACTGGAGGCATCCCACTGTTTTTCCATTTGCCCAATAAGCATAATACCATTCTTGACACTCGTTGTAGTTTTAATTTCCCAAATTTAAGAAAATGAATGATAGGTGTTCATATTGACTAAGTGCTGCTTCTTAATGCTGACGTGTTTCCTTGTTGTGATCTTAAATATCATATTGAACATTTCTTTCATGATGGACAAAATTCTGCCCCCAAAGTACAGAAACCATTCAATTTGAAGGCAGTGGGATTTGCATGAAAGTAGCTAAGGAAGAAAAAAAGGATCATCATCTAGAAAAATCCTCACCAGTCATTTTTTTTTCTTTTCTTCTTACAATAATTACCTTTTCAGTTCTTTATTTAACTCTACAAGATCCTCACAGAGCCAGTTTTCACCATTCTCCTTAACCACATGGACAACTAGCACAGCTTCATACAGTTTCATTTTATCAGGCATAAATAAAACTGGGATGTCCAATGTGCCTTTTGGTGATAATAGGATTCCTGTAAAATATAAAAGCAGTTCACTTAAGGGGAAAAGGATATGTTTTAGAGGCTCCAAGAGTCACTCAATTACTTTCTTTTAATATGTTCAATAGAACATCCAGTAAGCATTGTATAATAAAGGACATTATCTTCTCAATGATAATAAAATGAAGTTCACCTTCTTCTAGCAGTCAAATACTGTTTTGTTGCTTACAATAAACTTTTCCAGCACATGCTCTATCTCCCTCTATTGGAGAGTAATAGCAGTTTTACAAATCAGTTTTTCAGTATTTGCCATATTACTTGAAGGCTCAGTTTCTTAAAAGAAGTGTTTAAATTAGAATCTTATCGCTCATTAAAAAAAAAAGGGTCGGTACTCACAGGTTATTAGTAATATACTCTGAGTAAACACTAAATGCTCAAAAGCTGTAAAGTAAACTTAAACTATTTTCTATATATCTCAAATGATTTGGCTAAGCTGTTTTCATTATTAAATGAAAATTATTTTAGATGGAAAAAATCAAGAGATTGTTATTTGGATAGGTAGGTAACTAATCAAATGTTAATAAAGTGTCTTCAAAAAACACCAACTAGGTAATATGGTAACTGCGTGATATTTTGATACTTACCTGTTAACAGAATACTTAAAATGATTCCATGCTCTTTATTTCATATAAGATCACTTAATTTGAGAACTAATTCTTCTATATCCATTCCAAATGTCTGCAAATGGCTGTGGTCTGTGTATATTTCATACATTGCAGGCTGCACCTCTTCTTAAGATCTCACTCGCAGAACCCCTTTTATCTATAATTCTTGTCCTATAATTCTTGGCCTACTTATAAAGCCTCAATGCTATTTTATAGATGCAAACTAAGCAACTGTGAAGACTGACTCCATACATCCACTTTTAATATACTATTTTGAGAGAGGGAAAAAAGCTTCTCATAAAATTTTAAGGGCAGAAGGAACCATTATAATTGCCAAACCAAGATAACACATGCCAAGCTTTCCCTGAATTAATTCCTGCATCAAATCTGTGGCTTCAAGTTGTTAATATTTCTGACTATATCAAGTCCCCTCCTAAGGATGGGGGAGACCTGGTCAAGGAAAGGGGAATCATCAATGCCCACTTGAAGGAACATTTTGAAGACCTTCTCAATTGAGACTCTGTTGTTGATGAGAGTATTCTCAATGCTATCACACAAGACCTAGTCAGAGATGATTTCAGATCCCTCCAACTCTTGATAAGGTGAGGAAAGCTATCAAGCACAAGGAAAGCCATCAACCACAAAGCATCTTAAGCAGATGGAATCTTCATGGAAATCTTCAAGCAGGGGAGAGAGGAGCTCACATCACAGCTTCATGCCTTCATCTTAAAGATCTGGAATGAGGTCATCTGGGATTTTCTCATAAAGGATGCCATGATCATGACAATCTTCAAGAAAGGAGACTAGACCAACTATGGAAACTACCAAAGGATCACTTTGCTGTCCACCACAGGAAAGAATTGAGAGAATTCTCCTAAACTGCCTCCTCCTACTTACTGAAGAGGTGCTGCCAAAATCTCAGTGTGGGTTTAGGGCATCAAGAGGCACAACTGACATGATCTTCACAGATCTCCAACTATGAGGAAAATGCCAGGAACAACATAAGCATCTCTACATGGCCTCATTTGACCTCTTGAAAGCTTTTGACTCAGTCAGTTGAGAAGTGTTCTGGAGGATTTTTCTGAAGTACAGACGCCCAGCCAAATTCATCACCATTCTTTGCCTGCTCCATAACACGATCCGAGCGGTGGTCCTCAGTAATGGATCTACAACAGATCCCTTTGAAGTTAAAATGGGAATTGAGCAAGGCTGCATCATTCTTCTCAATATTCCTTGCCACAGTACCACATCTGACCACCACTGGAGCTTCCAGCTGGAGTGGACCTGAACTACCAAATGGATGGTGAGCTGTTTAATCTCAGCTGACTCCAAGGCAAAACCAAGACCACCCCAACCTGAATCACTGGGCTCCAGTACATTGATGATGCTGTAGTGTGCACACACTCAGAAGCAGACCTTCAGGCAATCATTGACATCTTAACCGAGGCATGTAAGAAAATGGGCTGATCCTGGATAGGCGTCATCAGCCACTTTCAGACACACAGATAAGACAATCATGGAAGACAATCATCTTTGACTATGAAGGATTGCTGAAGATCTGTTGCTATTATTCCATATTTACTCTCAAATTACATGCACCTGCCCCACCCAAAATGAGCCCCCCAAAAACTGAGGATTCTGTGTCTTAAACAAGGAAGCTGCATTTCTGTTTGAAACAGAAGCATTCATATTGCAGCAGCAGTGGAATTACTGTTTAGGTAGCTGAGGAAGCTGAGGGATCAGAGCAGCTGGTCAACATTTTAAGCTTTGCAAATTGTTCTGCATAACAAGAAGATACTGGTGAGGAAGCCAGGTATCTCCAATGCAAATATTTGTTAGATATTATAATGTACAACATCTTTTTTCTGAAGACAGGAGGACTCAAACAACAAAACCCATTTTTTGCTCACATCTGCAAAGTGTCTTTCAAGCAAGACCTTATAAATGCAAAGCACTCTTTAGCCTTTTCTCAGGTCAGGTTACCTGTGCTTCCTTGGCTGTCAGACTTACTTGTCCATAACTGTGGGCTGCTATAATCCTCCTCACAATATTTCACATGCACACAAAACACTCTTTAAAAAAAGCAATGCTTAGCCAAAGTCCTTCTACATGGATTGCTCAAATCCTGAGAAGACTCATTAATCCCTCTGTTCTTGATGGAGATATACGACCCTGTTTTAAATTATAATTATTGGTTATTTCTGTTACCATAGCAACCAGCAGTACTCCTCAGGGTTTAGGATCCTATTGTACTAGGTGCTATTAAAATATGGAATACTGAGACTGTGTGCTTCTTGGGGAATAAACTATCTAAGTTTGCAGTGCTTGTAGGGAAAATTTAAGGAGCAAGTCAAAGCTAGTGAAGACATGTATGGGAATCAGAAAAAAATGGGTAAGTTGAGTTCTTGAACTGAAGTAGGAAGGAATTTATTTGCAGTGGAGATGTCTGGTTGTAAGATTCCCATAAGAGATGCTCCACAACACAAGAGCAGACGCAGAGAAAGTGGATGTTGCGAGTCAGCCAGAACTGCAGGTTGACAGGAAGGACACTGGAGTGGAAGGGAAACAAAAGAATCAATGTGGAGGTGAATCAAGCTTTGAGAAAAATCAACAGATTTTCTCTGAGAGCTGCTCTAATTAAAGTGCCACCGCATGTGGTGTATCAGCATCCTCATGGTTAAAAATGGCGGCAGGAGTGCTTGAACTAAAGCTTGTTCAATAAACTTTAGTTCAAGCACCCCCGCCACCATTTTCAAGCATGGGGACATTGCTGAAGCTTGGTAATTGCCAAGTTTTTCTAGGGTAATTAATTCTACACTGGATTTAGCCTAGGGTAGGGCTGTATGTCATATGTCTGCTCCTTTTTTATACTGACCTGAACATCTGAGTGTCCAAAAAGATGCTCATATAGTACACATTTTTAAACTGCTGTATATGAAGTATTATTCTGGTCTACATCATAATAGATAAAAGGCTGGAGTACAGCAATTGAGCTACAAATTGCACTATAGTTAGCCATTTCAGCAGAGACTAAATGGGCCTAAAGGCTGACCCGTGCTATCACTCAAAGGAGAAGGTTGCAGTGAACACGATTAAAACCCACTGATGCCACAGTTTCAGATTGTATTAGAATAGTCCAAGTTATATGCACTCTCTGGCACCATTCGATACATTTCTTTGCAAACTGAAAGATTTTTTGTTACCTGATACTTTCTATTATAAAAATTCTATTTTCAGTTGCTTATAGCTTTGCTCAATTTCAGAGAAACTCCCTCAGACATTCTTTATTATTACTTTTACAAACATTATTCAGCCATTTCTGAAAATGAAATAAGGAAAAATATAGTTTTTGACATTTAAAAAATATGTCTATGATCCTTTAACTAAGGAACTCTAGGAGCCCTGTGCTATGAAGCAACTGCCAGAAATTTGGGAAGCTTGTTACCTGAGGGTCAGGGACATAGCTGCTCAAATTTGACTAAGCTATGACCTTTTGAAACAGACTTACAGAGGCATTAAAATTTGATAGTCAATCTTTCTGAAGATTCCATCTATACTGAGCGTGCCTATTAAAATTCCTGCCAGCCAATGAGCCTCTCTCCTCAGAATGGCAGAGAATGTTTCAGCTTAGTGATGAAAGGGTTGAGCAGTACTTTCTCTTTAATGGTTCCTTCAGACAACTTAAAGTTATTTTGGTATGAGAACTAATAGGAGAGAAACTCTCCTCTGCTCCAAGTGCTCCCCTGCTGATGACCAAGTGTACTAGAGAAGAGGAAGAAAGCATTCTAAGTAGGGCTGTCAAACAATTTAAAAGATTAATTGCAATTAACAGCAAGAAATAGTTAAAAAATAGTTGTGATTAATCACAATTTTGTGTAATTAAACAATAAAAGAATCCCAATTAATTATAAATATTTTGGACATTTTTCTATATTTTCAAATAAATTGATTTCAGTTATAACTCAGTGCCACAAGGACAGAGTAGAACTGTGCTAATTTCCACATAGTGATTAAATACAGTAAGTGAAAAGGGTCAAAACTAGGGTTACCATATTTCCAATTCCAGAAAAGAAGACACCTGTCAGAGGCACACCTCACTCCCAACCAACAGCCCCCAGGTACTGCTAGTGCCCCTCATGTCTGCCAGTGCCCTGCATTCCTGACTCGCAGTCCCCTACTCACCCCAGCAGTGTTTCCTGGGGCTGCCCAGCCCCTGCAAGCACGGGCAACAGCCCCTGTCCTGTCGGCCCAGCCATGGAGCTCCCCACTGCCCTCAAAGGGCTCCCCGCCTCATTCCCACACTGGACGGGCAGGTGCCCCACTCTGTCCTGTTGCAGCCCTGGCACCCAGCAGCATGAGGGGATGTTTTTCCCCCAGCACACATGGCCAGGCAGGCAGCAGGGAGCGGGAGGGGCCACTTTTCCCCCAGCACACATGGCAGCAGTGAGTAACGTGTGTTAAAAAAATTAACACATTGTTTTTGCATTAATCATGCCAGTTAACAGTGATTAACAGCCCTAATTCTAACTGATATTAGCAAAATAAGAAATGTCCAAGGGTTCAGGGATGGTCCAGGGAAAGTAGTTGAAAAAAAATGAGAACCAAGATGGACCAGGAGCAGAAATTATTAGGACTGGGAAAAGATCTGGATGTGCACAGCATGAGACAAGAAACTGAGGCAGGGCAGGGAGACAGACCTGGATAACAATGGGCTAAATGTATCTAGGCTTGTTTGGGAAAGGTGCAAAAGGGTCCATCACACAGCCCTCTGAATCTTGTAAAGAACCTAAGATTCCTGAGCCATAACATTCTTCTGTGGTGTCTCATTTCTTATTAGTGTCTCACATATGACTACTGCTATCCAGTCACTCCCCTAATTCTAGTTGTACAGGTCTGTATTATGGATCTAATGCACTGTGCAATATAATTCTGTGTAGAGATTTTAGGAGCTGACTTGGTTAATAGCAGCACTGATGAGGTATTCTACCTGGGCAAATTTACCTTGCTTCTCAAGGTAACTTCAGTGTAGACATGTCATAAAGAATTCTAATGCTACTGATTAACCAAATGTAATTAAATAAGATATAATTTGTTTAGTTCCTTTTCTAAACAAATCTAGGAAATGAGATATGGAAAAAAATTAGTAAAGTTGTGCATGAAAGTCAGGAAATGTCTAACAAAGATGATACCATTCAACCTTAATTCAGCCTTTTTGGGCTATGAATTATAATACAATCTAGAGTTATATATTCACGTACAATCCTTTTTACAGGGGGCTGCACAGTAGCAATTAAAGACCTAATTTAGGGACCATGGCTCCATAAACATGAGATAAAAAGGCTTAGGCTAAAAATATTTACATTTCTACATCTGAGAGCATTACCCAATATCACTTAAGGAAACTAAACAACTGCTTTGCATTAGCAATTGCTTAATTTCTGTGTATTCATAACATAGTCAATCATACCACAAGCAATTTGTCTGTGAAATGATTGCTTAAAAAATATCCTAATAATGTACCTTCAGAAAAATAATGTGGGTATCTAGACAAGTAATTACAGTACATTTACTTGTTTTCTTCCAATAATAGGTACAAATACTTAGTTAATTCTTAATATTCTTAGCTGATATACTTTTGCAACCTCTTAGACCTGTCTGGCATTTCAATGATATTAATATTCCATTACCAAGCATATAAACATTATTTCAAGAACAAGAAATTGCTCCTGAAGTGATCACCAGAACTATGTTTTATCAGACAGGTGGTAAAGTAATTTCAATATGTCTCAATGTAACAGGCTTAGATGTCCCCAACTGCCTTTGGCTTCACACAATCTGTGCTGGTTGCTAAGGGCACTTGGAGTCCAGTTGTGATGTTCCCTTCCATTGCCTGTCACCTCTACACAGGAAGCTCCAAGGTTGAAGCTGACATTCAGCTGAAGCTCTGTATCTCCTGGGAACACCCCAGGAAGGCAATCAAACTAATTTTTGCCCCCTTTTGTGTTGCCAGAGCAGCTAGAGGCCAGCAGCTAAACTGAGAATGAATCACTCTGGGCCAGGTTCTATTTCACCTATTAGTTGTCTAAATTGACCTAAATGCCTAAGTCCACCATCTTCAAGTCTGAAAATCTATTAATGCATCTACTTTTATAACACATCATCATATGACCCTTAAGGCTGAGTCACCAAAAGAAAAAAACAGCAAAGACAAGATCCCTCCACCTTTTGCATTAGCTGTGTTTCAGGGGCTCGAGCAGCAGGATGGTATAGAATCTCTTAGTCCCTTAAGCTCATTTATGTGCATAGTAGCTGAAATAGAATCTGGCCCACCACTATCTTTCTGAAAAAAAATCATAGGGAAAAAACAAGTGTGCTCCGCCAGCTACAAATTAAGTGAGGCTTTCTAATTTCAATTATTTTAAACCTCAAAATAAGCAGCACACATTGGATAATAATTCTGTGTTCTTCTTTGTACTCCTTACATATATTGTATGTACAGTAGCCTAATTCTGCCTGTTAAAGAAACCATTTGTTTCTTAAAATATATATTTTAATAGTGAACCTGCATGACTGCATCCTGATTTCAGTTTGGTGGAAAATAGGCTATTAAATACCATGGAAATACTAATTTTATAATACCACTGGTAACCAGTGATGTGGCTGCTCACACTTTAATACAAACATTCTTCTTTTTATAAACAGTTTATAATGACAGTAATTCCTGCATTACTACACTTGCCTATGACTGTCCACTAACAAATTCATCATTAACTTCTAGTAAAAACTTCCTTCTGGTTTTATTTAATTAATAAGATAGATGAATAAGTGTACTTGCCCCCAAAAAATCAGTTGGCTTCATGTTCCTCTGCTATCATTTCTACCCAAGAAAGTCATACCAGCATAGACAACATTTTATGTGATTGTTCCAGAGGGCAAGGAAACAGATGGGACCAAATGCCTGAACTGGCCTTGGTTCTGATCAGAAGTCAAAATAACTTGCTATACTCTGCTTGTTTTTCTCACAACATGAGCCCTGTCAGGGTCTACAGAAGCATTCAGCCTAGTAGTTAGAGCCAGGGGTGTGTTACCACTGTCCATAGTCAGGGGGCAAGCTGAAGTCAAAGCAGGGTTCACATGTCGAGCCAGAGGAGTTACCAGAAGCAGATGTCAGGAAGCACACTGAAGTCAAACTGGGGTTCCGAAGTTCAGGGACCGGGTACATGGCCAGGAATGCAGAAACAGACACCAAGGAAGTCACATGGACAAAAGCTGCACTTAGACTGAGACCAGGGTGTTGTACAGCAGGTGCTAGGTGCTGCAAGAGCTCCTTCAGAGCAGTCCTGGAACCAGTCAGCAGGCTCAGGCTCAGCTGGCCCTGCTTGGGGTTTAAGTGTTGCTGAGCTAGTTACCCAGCTGCAGTGCAAAGACCTTACAGGCCCTAGCATTCTGGATTTGTTGCAATTTCTGTCTCTTTTGTTTCAGCCCTAGGAAGAGGTGCTGAGTACATGGGGGTCTGAGCGGCATGGCTCCCCTTGGGAAGAGGGCTGTCACCTGAAATGCATAAAACTTTCTACATGTTGAACATTTTAGGCCCTCCCCCAGCAAAAATAAAAATTGGTGCCTATGGCCCTAGGGAAGGTGCCTACACAAAGTCACCCTTACTGAAGTAATATAGGTATGTAACACTATGGTCAGGTTTTCACTTGTTGAAGACTGGGTTATTTTTTGTAAACTGAAGATGAAAGAAAATATTGCCATCCTACTGTTACAGCTTAGAAATTATAGGCATAAGGGTTAAAGTCTCAGATTGCACAGCACTAAAAATCTGGAGTGGAACACCCTGGACAGAGGGACAGGATAGGAAGGAAAGGTGGAGGAGTAGCACTCTACATCAAGGAGGAATATACTTCCTCGTTAATTAGCAAGGGGGCAGAGGGGGGGCACTCTGAGGTGCTCTGGGTTAGAGTAAAAG
>NW_017728906.1:50471688-50506005 GCF_001723895.1 Crocodylus porosus | reverse complement strand
TTTCCTGCCAAGGCAGGGGGTCGGACTAGATGATCTACCTAGGTCCCTTCCGACTCTAGCTACTATGAAACTATGAAACTATGAATGAAAAACACATTTTGCAAGCTCTTTGAAGAGTTGCCTTTTGCTTATTGACTGCCCCATTATTTTATTTGAATTTTAGACAGCTGTTAATTGACTTGGGATTTACTTTTTCCATGGTATTGAAGTAAATGGGTGATGAAGTTGCTCAATTCAGGACAGACAGTATCTCTGTATATTGCCAGTATCAAGTCCGTAGATATCCCAAATGTCTTGCAGTGATTTAATAGAGATGCTGTGCCAGAATCTTGTGATTCCACAGGTAAATACTCTGAGTGAGGAAGAGTGATTGACCCTCAAAGCCTTTGAGATCTGAGGGAAATGAGAAAAAACATCTGAAAGCAATTCCTTCCTACTTACTAGTTTCCTCAGGAAATCTTTCGCAAACCTCAGGGTCACATATGCTGAAAGAAATAGGTAGGTCTGCTAAAATCAGCTCTGGCTGTCCTGGCACTCTCCATAGTTGTCAGCTCAATAAGTTCAGAACTGTCTGTGTGCCATAGATGTCAGAATCATTATGGAGAATACTCCTGGATGTTAACAAAAGTTAGATGCTGCTGGAAGTGGTTTGCTAATACCTTCACAATGAACATACCCAGAAAGGGAAGACTGAGTTCAAAAAGCAGATAGCAATGCAGTGTCTTTTGTCTGGTAAGCAATGAGAAGTACACTGACAGCGCTAGTGAAAGGCATGTCCAAGTGTACCTCACATGTCTTCACCAGCCAGAAGAAGCAAAATTCTGGTTCATGTGTTAAAGCACAAGACTTCCCTTCACATCGTATAAGTTGTCTTTAGTGACTTGGTTGAATACTGAATTGGGAAACTAGACTCGAGCATGGGGTACTCCAGCATTCTTTCTTTTTTTTTTTTTTAATGAGTCTTATGCTCTGGTGACACTGCTCCGGAAAATGTTGCGGGTGTCTTTAAAAAAAATAATGGCATGGGGGGAAGACTGGTTGTTTAGACTTTACCCCTTACTTGAAAGGCATCATATCATCAGTATAATAAACACACAAAGAATGTATTAGACAGAGAGTATTTATAAGGCTTTTTTTTGGCATTTCATGAAGCTTGCATTTAATAACATTTTGTATACTTTTGGCAGGGACTTTGTGGTTTATTTCATTAACAGGTTTAATTTAGAAGGGTTTCTTTGTCATGCTAAAGAATGAATATAAGTTAAACATTTGCTATTTAGATTAAAACAAATGGATTGGGAACAGAGCTCAGTAATTAAATACGTAGTTTTCTGTAATGCAATTTATTTGGTTTTTCAATGAAACCTGTCTAAAAGGCCAAGCATGAGCTTCCCTATTCATTTATAAAATTACCCTTATCTTAGTAATAGCCTACAGTACAGCTGCTGCTAAAATCAAAACAACTTTGCATTATATAAGAGTAATATCAATTTCCTGTAGTTATCATAAAAGTGCAGTAACAAGAATAATACAACATAACATTCACCCTAATTTTTTTAAAGTGTTACTAATTATAGGAGTTTGTTTACCTAGGCATAACCATAACAAGTAAAATTACATTTTTAGTACTTCAACTCTTTAGATAGCTTCCATTATTAGTATATTCTTAAGTAGTAAAGATCATGCTCTTGTTGATGATATATGCTTAAAATCTTATTGCTCATCTTTTGTATGCCCAACACAGGTTTACTGTCTAATTTATTATGCTCAAAATCTCCAATACTCCATGTTCTTATATGACAGTTCAATAGTTAGGTTTATGTAGGCATGTTCTTTGGTGGTGCTTTGTCAGGGGGAGGAGAGAGGGGTGGAAGAAAGAACCAGGCTCCCAGGCAGCATAAAAACAGTTGAATCACTCTTTGGCAGTCCCTGCTTTTCCTTGCCATTGTGCCTTCACTGTTGTATGACAGTGTTACAAGGCTGCTGAGTGTCATGAATTCCAGGTGACACACACACTTGGAAGCTTTAATTGTGCTCTCACCCCTGCTGCAGAGTTATGCAAGTATCTCAGCTGCAGGGATACCCTTGCATTTTCCCTAAGAGCTGTTGTGGTGCTAGATTTTCAGGTTCTCTTTACAGGAGTCAAATCTGATGACTATATGCTGCAAGCAGAGCAGAGAAAAGGTAAAAAATAAGACCTCTGGATGGCTGTAGTATAATCAAATTCAGGCGCTCTTTACCATATATAAATGGAAGGTGAAATGGACACATGGGGAACAGTGAGTAACAGGATTTAGATGCCCTAAGGGAAAGGAGTGGGGGGAGATGAGAGTCATAGGTAAGGAAATAAATTGGAGGAACACATGGGTTCAGAGGGCATAGTGGAATGATATAAGATAACTGAGAAGGCAGGCTTTGATAATTGTTAGATAGCAAACAGTGATAGACCCTTTGCAGTTGTAATTTAAAAAAAGAAAGACTAACTATACATAAAGATGGAAGAAGCAGTGGAGAACAGAAAAAGAAATAAGAAAATCAAAAACTAATAAGATTTTTATATGCTTAGTTTGCAATAGTCAGCAAAGTCAATTTAATGGAGAATTAGTTGTTTCCATTATTTCAATTCCCTTCCCCCACCCCCCAGAGTATTTGGATGGAAAGTAAGCAAAACGATCTTTGAGCATACCTCCCATTTGCACACTATATAATCTTTATTTTCCTAGTGACAACACATATCATCACGAAACAGGCAAAAATGCTGATGAATGTTGATGGGAGTCTGTACGTTAGAAGGATCCTTCACAGTGATTCTCAGTTGAGAGAGCTGAAGGCTTTCATGAGGTCAAAGAAGGCCAGGTAGCGAGGTTTATATTGTTCCCCAAATTTTTCTTGCAGCTGAAAAACAGTGAAGATCATGTCAATTGTGCCTCTTGATTTCCTAAACCCACACTGAGATTCTGGGAGGAGCTCTTTAGCAAGTAGAAAGAGACAGTTCAGGACGGTTCTCACAATGATCTTTCCTGTGGTGAACAACAAGGACATCGCTCTGTAATTTTCACAGTTGGTCTTGTCTTCTTTCTGGAATATTGTCACAGTCATGGCATTGTTGAAGTCAGCTGGGATTTCCTCATCATTTTAGATCCTTAAGTTGAGGGCATGGAGCTGTGATATCCCCCGTTTAAAGATTTTGGCAGCAATTCCATCAGCTCCAGATGCCTTGTCATTCTCCATCTGTTTGATGGTTTTCTTCACCTCGTCAAGAGTTGGAGGGATTCCTACATCATTTATGACACAGTATTGTGGGATGGCATTGAGAACATTCTCCTCAATAACTGAGTCTTGATTGAAAAGCTCTTCAAAATGCTCCTTCCAATAGACATTGATGGCTCCCCTTTCTTTGATCTGGTCTCCTCTATCCTTAGGTCTCAAGGCAGTTGGTCTCTGAGTGCTTGGACCATAGATGCTTAGTGCCACTGAAAAACCCACACGTATGGATGTCAGTGAGGTGTTGAATCTCTTTTGCCTTGTCTTCCCACCATCTGTTCTTCATATGGCAGGTCGTCCTGTGAACCTGTGCCTTGGCTTGTTGGATATTCAATTTTTTTACTTGGAGTTGATGTCATTCTGCCAAGCACAAAAGGCCTTCCACTTACGGTTGATCAGTTGTTAGGTCTCATGGTCATTCTCATCAAACTAGTTTTAATGTTTCATGGTTGAGAATCCAAGCATCTCTTCACAGGCCCTGATGATGGTAGACTTGAAGGAACCCCAAGTGCTGCCAACATTCTCCCATTGTTGTTGAATTCACCAATTTTTCATTAAGTACTGATGGAAGAGGTCTCACTTGACTAAGACCTTGAGTCCTTTGATGTTGATCTTCCATTGGCATTGCTTCTGCTGCAGCCATCATTTGGGAGCCAGTTGGAATGAAATAACAAAGCGGATAAGTCCAGCAATTGTCAGCTCCTAGTATAGCTCAGGTGATACAGACATCTTTGTGATCCAACGCACAAACAATGATGCAGTCAATGAGAAGGCAATGCTTAGACTGCAGTCATTGTTATGATGTCTTGTGCCTGCTTTTCTGGTGTAACAGAGTGATGGTGGGTCTATATTCCATATATTTGTGTAAAAAGAGGATACCACTGGAATTGATCTTTCCCACTACTTCATTGCCAATGGTTCTGTTCCTGAGATATGAGTCCCTTCTAGTTTTAGTGTTGAAATCACTGAGAAGAATCAGTCTGTTGTTAGGCCACAACTGTGGTACCGCACTCTGGCCATTCCCCACTAGGACTGTGCTGATGATACAGGTTCAAAAATTGGTTGTGTGTCATTGATTTTGACCACAGTAAAGGTGCTCCCCCTGGATGCAGTTATTCAGTCAGGAAAAAGGGAGGCAGACTACGGTCAGGGTGCCTTTTCTAGCCCCCTCCCCATGTAGAGAGAGCAGAGCAGAACTTGAAGAGGGCTGCTCAGTCATAGTTACAGCTGCTGAATCACACTCCTGGTTCCAAGTGCTAGATGACATTCTTGTCATGCCTTCATGCCAGTTCATGACTAGGAGCTTCCAGACCTTGCAATCCTACTCCTGTCATCACTATTTAGTAGCCAATGTGCTGGAAAAACCATTCCCATGGAAGATACCTGTGCATGATTTCTTTTATCATGGAGAAGCTGCTGCACATCAGTTTCCACATGGCTCTTGAAAGAATGGCACCTTGATCCAAAATAGCAAGGAGGCCAAGATCATTAGAAATCTTGTTGCACTGCAGCCTTCATCTGTCCTCATACCCACTGAGATTCTAACATCGTCTTCCACCTGCTCTGCTGTTAAAGGTTTGCAGACCCATGGCTGGGGACTGGGCAGGCTTATTATAATGGTGACCTGTACTTGCCATGTCACAGCATTTTCAAAGGATATATGTGGTTTTCAGGAGGGAAAGCATTGCTATTTGCTGTCCTACCACACTCTGTGGTGCTACCACTGCTTGGTCCATGACTGCTTATTCATCAATTACCCCAACTTCTTAACACAAAAACATAGGCATCTCTGAATTAGTCTAAAAGGTGCAACTCTTCCCTGCCTTCTGCCCACCTACAGAAAGACAGATTGACATGTGATGATATTTGAATATAAAACACCTAGTTTATTAGCACTTAACTTCTGGCCTGAAATCTGACAAAAATGGCAACTGAGTAACCATGCAATTATTCTCAATTAAAAAAATCCACACACAAAAAAGTTATTCAACTATTAGAGTAAGTATCATCTTCCCGATTGAAGAAAATGATAACAAACTAAAGCCTGCCACCCCTCTCTCTCTGAATGAAGGTTAAAAGTCTAATTTGACCTACAATATTCCATTAGCAAGACGTTTCACTGCTGCACCCCTATATTATTTTTTTAAGATCACAACAAAAGTTCATTTATTTAATCTTAGTCATAGAATGTAATAGTCTAATACTCAACACTCAAGACTGTGTTTTAAAAAAACTGTAACTATTTCTGTTCAGGTGCAACTAAATTATTGATATGTCATACTTTGTATTATTTTTGATGATGAGAAAACATCCCTCTTGTAAGGAATTACTGCCCCTTGATTCTATATATACCCCAGGACAATCTCTCTATCAATGCTATTGAAAGATTTCTTTTACCTATTTTGTTCATCTGAAAGCAGGATTTCGATTTTCCTTTTCTGAAAGCTTGTGTTTTGAAAGGACTTTGTGAGAATAGACACATGACCTTCAGGAATTCTACCACAGCTCTTTCTCCATTACGTTTACACACACACACACACCCCCACTTTGATGATCTTAACAGGTCTTCTAGTACGTCTGTCAGAAATTCCTGCACTGTATGAACCAACGGTCTGAATGGCAAATGGCAGCGAATCAACAGACATCTGTGTGACCTGTCATTATTTTAGGCAAAAGTTTCTGAAATACTGAGCAGGGGTTAGGGTAGACATAGGTTCAGATATTGTTTCCCAACATGTTTTTGGATGGCAACCATGAGAATGAATGTGAAGTTCTATGCATGTGACTGCTGATATGTAAAAACCATTATGGATCTCACAGATAGTGACACAGTTGAAGAAAAAAAATGTAATGATAGAGAAAGTGCCCCCCACACCCTCCAAAAAACCCAAGGAAAACAAGCAAGCCAAGCAAATATAACCAGGGCTTGATCACATGCATCTATACGATCAGTTAATAGCTTTTTATTCTGTGTTAAAATACTTTTTGTATACAAGGGTTTTGTTACACTTTAAGCATCTCAAATGTTGATCAGTGTTAGTGTTAGCTCAGGTTTAGAGCAGTCACACTATACTGGGGGCTTGGGGACAGGACACACCTACCAGGCAACACAGTGTCCAGAAAAGCCCCTCCCAGCCTGGCTATCTGGTTGCAAACCAGGAAGACAGCCAAGCCAGGTAAGGAATAGGAACATCTGGGGAATATGACATGCAACAATCATGAGGCAGTCACAGGAGGCAGGCAGAGCTTCCCGATGGCTGTTGGGGCCATACATTTGAAGCAGTTGGAGGTGGCGTGAAAAAGGAAAGCACCAGAGAAGCTCCAGAAGAGTGGAGCCATGGTGGAAAACCCCTTCCCCCACCAGACAAGAGAGCAGCAGATGGCAGGTAGCAAGCAGCTGGGACTGAGGGACATAATTAGCCAAGTTGTCCCCAACCAAGTACTCAGGGAAGCAGAAGGGGAGTGTGCAGAGGCAAGGAATGAAGCCTCATAGGAAGCAAGAGAGAAAGGCCTGCAGCAGCAGGACCTCTCAGAAGGGATACTACACTTCTTGGATTGATTTACTGAATGGGCAAGGCAGGACTAGGATTTATTTAGTGTTTGGACCAGTGCCCCCTACAGGGGAAATGCTTTGGAATGGGTCTGACATTCCTTAAAGGGGCAATGCCAAAGGCAAGGTGGGGAAGGGAAATCAGAGAGACAAAACCACATAATCTTGAAAGAAAAATTGTCAACATTCAGCTCCGAAACACTTCACCTAGAGTAGTGTGAGTGTGGCATAGGGGAAGAGGAGCCCTGCAAAGACATCCTGTAAGACTCTCCTTAACCTTCATGACAGATTACCTCAAAGACTAGGTATGTTCCTACTTACCCCACTCTATCACTTAAAATCAAGGCATGGCAGATGAACCCGGAGTAATGGGAACTGAAAGCAAAGCCATTGGTTAATACTTCAGCCACCAACCGGCCCTAGCCCTTGTCCCAGCTACACACACATTCAGGATAAAAATCTTATCTGACTGTCCCTGACCTGCACAACCGTGACTTGCTACTCGGAGGCTAATGAGCAGGGGTCTGACAAGGAGCTACAGTTGTGAGTTGCCACTAAAGGACTGGAGAAGCAGGACAGACTTCTATCCCTGCTCTAGGTGGGGGTGGATTGGAGAAATGGGGGGGTGGAGGCAAAAGCATGAAACTGGAAGTTGACGGATAGTGATATGGGACGTGGAGAGGCAATGGGTGGGAATGGTGGCCAGGAGCTGGGCAGCAAAATGAAGGAAGACAGCCACTGAAGCCACTAAAGGATAAAATAAAGTGGGAAAAAAGATTTTATAACGAAATAAAGAGTAAGTAAATTAAAGAAAGTCTCACATTTTAATAAATTGTGATTAGGATGATTGGGATTGTGTAGCTCCAGATCACAGGAATACTGTCCCTGCACCACAAAGGAAGCCCCAGCTCACAGGGACTCTGATCTGGCACATGATACATTGCTCCCCACTCTTCCTCAACTAGCCCTCCCTCCCACACCAGTCTGTGCTCCTGTACGCTGCCTAGCCAGGTCACATCCTTGAGGGTAGGAGAAGTTGACTTGGTGCCAGTACGCTCTGGGCAGTAGAGTTCAGGGGGTGCAATGTTTGTCCACACAGACCAAACAGGAGGGTGGGGTGGGGGGAGAGTGAAGAACACTGGATCCTGGGATACATGAGGACCAAATCTTGGGGGCTCGTCTTTGAGGAGTGGCCACATTGGTGGAACATGAGCTGGATAACATGGATCAGCGATAAACCTGCCTTGGAGCAGCATAACTTCAAGATGCCTAAGGGATACTTAAAACTAATTTACTTGACTTAATGTGTGGACAAATCCAGGGATTAAGATTTTCCTGAGCCACCTAACATTAATGTTAACAAAACCCTAAATTAAAGGCTAAGGGTTTTTTTTATTGGGGTGTGCCAGTGCTCTTGCTGTGACTTAAACCTAGAGGCCCTGGTGAGAGAGTCTCATCCCTCCACTCAGGGTCAAACCAACTCCCATACTGGGGGACAGGAAGGAATTTTACCTCATAGTTACATTGGTATGGATGTTGTGGATTTTTGCCTTCCTTTGTAGTGAGGATGTGGCCCTCTTCCTGAGATCTCAAATGTATATTAATAACCTTTACAGCAGCTAGACATTAGGTACCATGGGATCCCCCTGCTTTACCTGTGGCAGGTTAAGATGTCTTGTATTGTGTTATGGTTGACTAGTTTTGCTAAGAGGTTAAATAAACTTTTCATATGGGAAGGTTTTGATAGGAATGATCCTGCTTCAAGCAGGGGGTTGTACTAATGACCCATGTAGGTCCCTTTCAGCCTTACTTCTCTATGATTTTGTGATAGAATTCAAGCACAATAGTCTCTCATAAAAGGTCACAGATCATGAGCAATACTAAATGGACATACTCATCCTTTTCGAAATGTAAATTGGGGATGTTAGCAAATGGGTAGCATCCCTTTAGGTTAGAAGAAAGTACTTACTGGGCATGCTTACCCATGCATTAATGCACCATTTCTAATGTGCATTACATTTAGTACCTCCAGTGTGAGGTACTGAATTAATGTACATTAGGCTGCACTAATGCACTACTGTGGTATCACATCTCCATGCTTTTTTAGTGATGCTTATTATGCAGTAGACTATTTTACTGCACATTAGCATAATGTCATGCTTTTTTATGTGATGCTTTAAAATAATCTACTGTGCATTAAAGTGCACATGTAGATGTGCCCACTGTCTTTTTTGCCCATTATTATTGGTAGTAAACCAATTCCTATACAGACTTATAATAACTCCCATTACAATACAAAAGTAATAAAGTGTCATTATTTTAAACAGGTCCTTACTAAACAGTCTTCAAGTGAATCAAAAAGTTGAATGGAATGGAGGATATGATTTATCTCACTTTACAGTTAGAAGGCAGAAGAGAAGAGGATTACTATTAAGTCCAAAACTGGTGTTACATGAAGTGATACTACCATTGTAATAACTTATAGTAGTGCCTAAGTGTAGGGCTGTCATCTGAATTTCTTTCAGATATCCTTTCAGATTTTGGATTCTACATATAATTTTAAGGCAACTGTTTTAGAAAATATTCTATGTGATGTTTGTTTACTCCCCCAGCATAATTTCATTTTGGGATTTTTTTTAATTCTATTTCAGAGTAAGTTATACTGTTATTCACTTATATTGAAATATACTTATATAATACTGGAATAAAGTTTGAAGAACTTACTCTTCCAATTTTATTGTGGCTTTTTTTGCACTTTATCTTTTTTCAGTATAGATGGAATAACAACTCTATTGTAGAAAACTGACAATTTATGTATCCAGAATTCAATCCTTGAAAGGTTCAGCCAGATATGCCCCTGTGAAAATAGGTTTTAAGAGTTTGTGCGTTAGGCACCTGGTGTTAACTAGGCTAGCCAATTTTCC
Organism: Crocodylus porosus; assembly: GCF_001723895.1. Classification (NCBI taxonomy): domain Eukaryota; kingdom Metazoa; phylum Chordata; order Crocodylia; family Crocodylidae; genus Crocodylus; species Crocodylus porosus. Next base: position 50,496,267 of record NW_017728906.1, on the reverse strand, counting down.
TCTAAATGGGGTAGTAATCAAGAAAGACATCTTATTTCTCCAGAGTAGGGAATATAATAGATAGTTAAGGGCATCGATTGCCACTAATGACGGTCCTGTATCTTTGGACTTAAAAGGATTGACTAAATCCCTAAGAGAATCAAACTGCTATGACCTTAGGTGATATTGGTAGGTCTGTGTGAAAGGGGCAGTAAAAGCCCCTCTAGTGGGTCTCAGACCCCTGCCCCATGTGCCCCGATACTCACCACAGAAGCCCAAAGGAGCAGCAGCTGGGAAGAAACCATGATTCTGGAGATCCCTGAAGCTGCAGATCGGTGAGGGACAGGGGCAGAGCCTCAGTGAGACATGGGCTGCTCAAATAGCAGCTGGGAGAGCAGCTGACCGGCTAGCGGGGGAAGAGCAAGACGCCGGCCAGGAGATGCCAGCAGCCGAGTAGAGGATCCCTCAGCTGGACAGCAGGCAAGAGGAGTAGAGCGGCAACCAGAGGGCTGTAGCAGGGCAGAGAAGAAGTCCAAGCCTAGGGAGCCAAGAGATGCCCAGAAGCAATGCCACAGCCCCACCAGGGAATACAGGTACGGCAGCTGGGGAAAGCGGCACGGAGCTGCTAGCCTTCACAAGCAGCTCAGCGGGGAGAAAAGAGCAGCTCGGCGTGGGAATTGTATGCCCCTCCAGCTCAGGAGGAGTGAGAGCAACCCCAGGTCAGCAGGGATCCGGAGGCAGTTGCACTGGGAAGAAGGATCGGGATGGGGCACAAGGCGGCTGCCCACTCCCATAATCACTAGGAGGGAAGGGATGAGTGAGTCCCCCTCTTTCTTTCTCCTTTATTTTGAGTGACCAGCAGATACTGGGAGATGGGATCCCAGGGGTCCATCGGCGGAGACCAGATGTTTTCTGTTAGATTAATTTGAAGTCCTACTTATCTCTAAGGCAGGACAGGTTTATGTGCCCAAGTCAGCCTGAAGCTGAGGAACTGGCTGTGGGGGAAAACTGTACTGGCCAAGAAGGGCAGGAATCTGGGTGAAAGCAGATATCATCCAGAGGAAGATCTGCAGAGTGCAGCATTTGTCCAGGCCATGGATGTGTTAAGGGTGGGGTAAACGGGAGGTTTGGAGCCCCACAAAGAAAAGACTGAAGTCGAGACCTCTTTGCTTTTGGGGGCCACCTGAAGGGAACTGCCTACCCAACAAGGTACATCAAAGACTTGGCAGGTGAGTAGGAGCATCACCCATACCGTCTATGTAGCACTTGAGCCCATATCTCACCCTGACATTGGTTGGGAGCAAGGCACCTATCAAGAAGAGGCTGAAGCCCTACAACACCTACAAGCGACAGTCTGAAACATAGCTGGGTTGTCAAACAAATTATCTGAAACGTTGTGGGGAACTTTCATTAATGATTCTGATATTGTGATTTTACAAAAGACATGATAATGGGAAGATAGTATCCATCCCTGGACACCAGTCCAGTTATTTATAAAAATGGCTGGAATGACAGAACCAAAGCCAGGTTGCAGAAATGCATGGCTACACTCATCTCAACTGAGGGATTAGAAATTGAAAGACTCTAACCGTCTACTACCACTCCTCATTGAATACCATGGTAGACCTCCCTTGGTTCTTATTAATGTTTACTTCCCACCAATCACATCAAGATCTGATGTAATTCTGAAATGGGAAGTGTTATATAATACTCTTGAGATGGTATGTAATAAAGTTCCAGAATTAGAAATAGTAATAGCAGGGGATTATAATGCTATAAACTGTGGGCCCGACACCCACAACAATGAAGATATCATTAATGAAATATGGGGGACCCACCTGCAAACTTATGGGTTGTGCCTAATTCTGGCCCAATTCTGACCAAAATTTTTAATATAAACATTTCATAAAGCATTTATCTGAAGTAGTGGAATGAAAATATAAGAGTCCCAAATTTTTTAAAACTGTGATAAAAGAACCACTCCCTCCCACACACATTACTGCCCTATCAACCATATGTGGTTTCCTTCCAAAATACTTGGAAGGCATTTAACTTTTTACCTTCTGACATGGATCTCCAAAAATAATAGTTTGTGAAAGAGCAGGCTGGTTTTAGAGAAGGCTATTTCTGCACAGACCACTGCTTTGTATTATCTAACAACTGAATATGTTAAAAGACAAAATAATCTGTATGTAGCCTTCATAGACCTCAAGGGAGCCTCTGACTCCATAGACAGATTAAAATTATGGAAAAAAAACAGAAATACCTTCAAAAGACAAAGCTCTCCTACAATTAATCATCACTTGCTATTTTAACATAGCATCAAGAGCGAATTATGGGATTGGAAATACCCTATCCAATAGTTTCCCTAAGGCAGGGGTACAGCAAGGATGTTTGATTGCTCTATTTTTCACTTTATTCCTGAATGATTTAAAATAGGTTTTAACAGAGGATTCATTCCATGTACCTAGGATTTTGAATGACCATCTATTCTCTTGCTTTATGCAGATGATGCATTAATTCTGGTCGTGATCCCAAATAGGTCTTCAAAAATTATTAGATGCCTTGCAATAGTATTTCAACTCTACTAGCTCAGACATCAATAAAGCTAAAAGCAAAGCAATGTTTTTTGGAAATGAAAGAAGGAAATGGGATTGGTTTTCACAGGAAAAGAAATTAGAGGCAGTGTCTTCATTTAAATAGCTTGGAATATATTTTAGTAAAAATCTAAGCTGGAATAAGCACATTGAAAATGTAAATGTTACAGCAAAACAAGGTTTGGGTGGAGTTTTACCTTTCTACGATAAGATAGGCAGAAGAGTGGTTCTGGAAGCACTAAGGGTCTGTAAATCCAAGATAGATTCCATTTTATTGTACAGAGAAGAAATCTAGTGTGTTGACCCTATGACCCCTCTATACATTACAGGTACTGTGCTATTAACTGGTTAATTGCACAAATACCTGGAGACCAGCTACATGTATACAATAAAAGGCTCCATCCAGCTATGAATGGAGACCTCAAAAATGAGTACTAACTTTACAACTGGTTGCTACTAAGTTTAAATTTGCACATCAGCGTATCCCCTGTGGCTGGGAGCCCCAATGGCTGTGAAGCCCCCGACTGCTACAGTATCTAGGGGTATGGAGTGCCTGAAACCACCAGATCATGGGGATCACAGCTGCTATGATCCCTAGGGCTCAGGGATGTGGGAAATCCCTAGAGCCAGAGGATCACTGTAGGGGTGATTCACCTGCCCTGGGAGTTTCACACACCACTGGGAGGGAATGGGGGAAGAGATCAGTGCAGCAGGGATCCTTCAGCCCTGAGGGTAAATGGGGTGCCCCTTCGGCTGGGAGTCCCTCAACTGGGTGTGTGATGCTCCTAAATGTGGTAGGTTGCTTCTTGCCAGTGCAGTGGAAATCCGAGATTAGGCTCTTCCTGCACCAGCGATAAGGCATGATGGAATCTAATACATGATGCTACAATCACACCTCCTGCCATGCACGTATGGCATGTCAGGAGGCACGATTGTGTGAATCGTGCATTAGATCCCATTGCAGCTTTACCTGCACATGTAGAGGGGGCCTACAGTCCACCCAAAAATTGACAAGATTTCTAATAACGTTTTAAGATGGCTTTGATCTTTACTTAATTCTATGGCAGGGCGGCTCACAGACTCTGACACTGGTCTCATCAATATGAGAACTTCAGCCCAATGAAGAGCCCTAAATTACTGGATAAAAGTTAGATCTTTTACATTTATGAGATACCCCAGGAAGTGCATTTTTGGAAGCCTTTTCTCTGCCATATAAACCCTGGTCTGTAAAGAATATCTATAGTCCCATCCAGATAAATGGCCTGGGAAATGTACTGAGAGTACCTGACTAAATATTTCCCTTGTATTTACAACAAGACATAAATTTAAGAATTAAGGATATCAGCATGCACATGGATATGTTGGTATTGAGACTGTCTCAAACTTCCCCCTTTTAAAGTTTAATAAAACACTCATTTGGACCAGAAACCTGTCTATGGTACAGCGCTTCAAACAAGAGAGACCATCACTTGATTGAGATTCAAGCTAAAGAGATCTGCAGTTGTCATTGGCAGGTGGCGTTAGATTCCATATTTGGATAGAATGTACTCATGTGGGAAGAATGAGATGGATGTCTTAAATCATTGTCTGTGGTCTTGTATGTTCTTTGAAGAAATCAGAGGGAAATGGATCTCTCCATTAATGGGAAAAACTAAATACTGGGCTAATGAGGAAAAACACTTCCTTCTAACACTTCGGAGCTTATTTTATACTCCTTAGGTGTATTTGTGCTACTTGCACAAAGAATAAGGGCCAAAATCAAATAGAATATTCTTGTACTGTTTTATGGTTCACTGTTCCATTTTACCTCTTCTTTTAGATCATTATACATCACGTTCTGTTTTAATCTTGTGTAACTGGTAGAGCGGATAATCCTGTTGCATGCTTTTTGTGAAAATATGATATTTATAAATGTTGGGATGTTATATACACACACAAAATATATACACACACACACATTAACAACACATACATACATACATTAAATACATACACATACATATATATATTTGCATTATTAATTCTATTATACTATTATATTGGTTTAGTGAAAGCTGTAAATAAACTACTATGACATCTTCAATGAGAACAACAATATGGTTGCTACTGCCACCTAGTTAAAGAACACCTGTTTCAAGTTTCCATTTGATTAGTGAGCTGCACTATTTGCTTTGTTAAGCATCAGAATATTGGAGTGTGAGCAAAATTATTTAGCTTTAAAAATCTCAGATTCCTTTCTTATGTTAATAATAGTAAAGCTACTACCCTCGTGCTTAAATGCTGGTCTGAGAAAGTAAAATAATTTCATCTTACCAATACATACCTTTTTGTTTACAGGAACTATTTTTTCTTAGAATACTGAGATGTGTTTAGTTGGAGGTGTCTATCAACACCCTATTCATGCTGTCCCTCCCCGCCCCTCCCCTCCTTCAACCCAAGGAGGTCAGAGAGATCATAACAAGTACTTCTTTTAGGGCACTGTAAAAGGGTGACCTGTTCCCCTTAAGGCTAGCTTGGCTGAGGGGCTGCAGCCCTGTGAAGGCTAATGAGCAACGGCATTTTTACATGTGCTCTGGTGGGCTCTGATAGCCGCTCTAATTAAAGTGTCCAGAGCATCTTGTGTATCAGCATCCCCACACTTCAAAATGGTGGAGGGGGAACAAGCTTTAGATAAAGCACCCCCATCACCATTTTGAAGCTTGGGGACGCTGATATACGGGATGCAGAGACAGGCTGGAGCGTGGTAGTTACCATGCTCCAGCAGACTTGATTAACTGAATCTGCTCCAACACACTATAATTACATTTGGGTGTACAGGCACTCTAAGTGACTGGCTGGGAATCAAAAAACCCGGTTAGCAGAAGACAGTGGTGCAGAGGAGAACCACAGGAATGGGAGACAGCTGGGCTATGAGGAGTACTAGGCTGCTCTGGGAAACCTGGAGCAATGGGAGACCCCTCCCTGTGTCCAGGACAACATGGGTTTTTGGGAGGCAGGGGCACTTGTTAGTTTGTTTTGGGGTTTTTTTGTTTACTTGCTTTGTTAAATGATTAGGTTACTGAAGCATGCTGAGAGATGCCCCAGGGAGCAAAGGCCAGCCAGTTCAAAAGACTCTGGCTAGGGTTTGCTGAGATGCACAAAAATTCAGTAAGGGCAGCCCTTCTTTGTAATGACGCGTCAGTGCAAAAAGTAATTGCTTACAAAGAAGCTTTATTTGGCAAATTATTTTTACAGTAACTGATTTGTCAAATACAACAGTGAAATCAAGGTGTTTCCTGCAGCCTAACAATTGTCCAACTTCCACTCTTAATTTTCTGTCATGTTTGGACAATTCCTTCCCATTGAAAATGTTACCCATCCCCCTCCATTATCGCATATAGAAATTCTTCGGCTTTAAGATGTTGCACTGGTGTGTGGTATACTTCAAAGGAAGCTTCAGGATACACAAAATGTTTTCTTTCTTCATCAATTCTTAAGATAAGGGAAAATAAGAATAGCAATAGTGGGTGCAAATAAGCATTTGCTGCCCCCCATCTACGTCTAGGCACCTTGCCTAGACCTATACTGGGGCCATATGCAGCAGTGTGACACTGCCAGGAGCAGCATGAGCAGCCATTCACTGCTCCTGGGGGTCATGTGGAGAACCCAAGGTAAATAACTTGGGGTAGGAGAAGGGGCAGGAAGAATTATGGAGGGTGGGGGGAACTAGGGAGTCAATTTGGGGGGTTTAGTGTGATTGGATGGAGGGGGCTGGTGAGTCCACAGGGAGATCTTCCCAGTCAGAGGGGATAAAAATAGCTTAGTAAGTGTGGGGATGGGTTTTTCCAGCCACTGGGGCTGCTGCAAATGCGTCCAGGCATTCCACAGATCAGGACAACCCTTTCTTAGACTGGGTTATCCCTATCTTGAGCTAATACAGTACGCCTCCTTGGGTGAACTAATTCAGATAGGGTGCACCATTTTTTGGGTAATTTAATGCACACCTCTACAATTGGGCATTTAGACCAATCTAACCAGGAAAGCCTGCATTTCAAAGTCAAGTCTAAGATGTCTGAGTCAAGAGAACTACACCAATAATTTTGGTACCATAAATTGATTAACGCATATTAATCTACAATAATAGTAGGCTTATTCTGTCTGTCCAGACTACTCTGGTTGTCTTAGCAGCCAATCACAATGCTTACTGAAACAACCAATCACAGTGCTCTGGGCAGACAGAATAAGCGTGTTATTATTATAGATCCTAAGGCATTTCAAGCATTTATGCAAGCAAGTCAGAGCTAGAATGAAGCATCAGGGCTGCCCTCCATGGAGCAGGCAGGCTACATCAAGGGGAGGGGAAGTGGCAAGGGGCCCAATCATTTTTTTTTTCCCTAGACCCTACCTGGCTCTCCTGCAGCCAGGAGGCAAGCTGCTGGTGGGCCTTGAGCTACAGGGGGCCCCAGTGCTTTCCTGCATGGTGGCAGCACCCCTCAGGAATACCTGGGCATATGGTACTAGTGGACATGTGGTGCCCAAGAGCTGCTGCCACCATGAAGGGAAGCACTGGGGTCCCCCGCAGCTCATGGGCTGTGTGACCCACAGCAGCTCACTGCCTGGCCACAAGAGATGCAGGCAGGCTCCAAAGAGGAAAAAATAATCAGGCCCCTCACTGCTTTTGCCTTCAGCAGGCTCCTGCGGCCAGCAGGATATCTGAGGCTGCCTGGGAATGGGCTGGCTTGCCTGCATGAGCTGCTGCCAGGTCACGCAGCCCCTGAGCTGCAGTGGGGGGGGGAGGGGGAGGACAGTGCTTCCCTCCATGGTGACAGTGCCCCCCAAGGCCACCCAGGTGGATGCTAGCTGCATGGGTGCAGCCCTAGCTTGCAGGCAGCAGCTGCCAGATCCAACAGTGCACAGGGCACTGGAAGCACGGGTGGGCTCGGGGAAGCTCAGGTTTGGTGGTCTTTCAGCACCCCGTGCTCCATCCCTGCTGCCTTTTTGTCATCTGGAACCACCTGGGAATGGGCTAGCTGCCCCAGGAAGGTGGCAGGAGGGCAGCTGGAGAAGTCAGCAGGGATGGTACATGGGCTTCCCCAAGCACACCCGGGCTTCCAGCACCCCATGCACTTTCCCTTCTCTGCATAGGGCCCTTGAACACGTGAGGAATCTTGCTGTAATGTGTTACATAGCAAACTAAAATACATGGGATGTGTTTTAATTTTCTATGTAAAAAAGTAATTTAAATTGAAATACACCACTGAATATGTACAGTGTTAGTGTTACGAAATTTAATTGTAACATGCTGCTGAATGTGTACACTGTTATGCAATTAAATTGTTAAAAAGGGCAAAAAAAAACCACTAAAAGAGGCATTTTTCTCACATGTACAAGGGCCCTTAATCATGTGTACAAGGGTCCTCTTATTCTATGGCTATAAACATGTCAAAGGCTAAACTTTTGATAAAATATGTATTTTTATTCCTAAGCCTGTTTTTACACATGGACAGCTTTATGTAGCCTTTTCAAGGGTGAGAAGTTTTGATTCCATTAAAGTATTCAGTGAAAGGATCACTAAAAATCCTATATTTAAAGAAATACTTTTGCAATAAAAAATTAATTGCAAATGTTTTGCAGGTTTCAGCTAGTTACCAATTAATTCTTTCAATTCCTTATACACTTTGTAATGGAGGATATTAGGAAGCCAGTGCGAGTGGGGAAAGAAGTCCAAGATTGCTGGCTATATTTTATAGAAACCTGACTGAGGGCAGAGGAATTAACCATCCTCATGCACAACAAGACTAGCAAGTATGGAAGAAGAGCAACTTGGTTTAGCAGGGAACTCCTCAGTAAGCTAAAATACAAAAATACAAAGCTTACAAGAAGTGGAAACTTGGATAAACAATGAAGGCGGTATAATAGGCATCCAGGGATGAAATCAGGAAGGCCAAAGTGCAACTGCGGTTGCAGCTAGCAAGGGACATGAGGGGTAACAAGAATGGTTTCTACAAATATGTCAGCAACAAAAGGAAGATCAGGCAGAGTAGTACACTTACTGAGCGGGCAACCTAGTGTCAGATGATGCGAAAAAGGCTGAAGAACTCAATACCTTTTTCACCTCAATCTTCACAGGCAAGGTCAGCTCCCAGACTACTGCACCTGGCAGAAGTTTGGGGAGAAGGTGAGCAGCTAACAGTGACAAAAGAACAGGTTAGAGACTATTTAGAAAAGCTGGAAGTGTACAAGTCATGGAATCACAGAAAATTAGAGTTTGAAGGGACCTGATGAGGTCATCTAGTTCAACCCCCTGCTCAAAACAGGACCATCCCCAACTATATCATCGCAGCCAAGCCTTTGCCTAGCCAGGTCTTAAAAACTTCCAAATCTATGGAGCCAGATACAATGCACCCAAGGGTGCTGAGAGATTTGGCTGATATCATTGCAGAGCCACTGGCCTTTATCTTTGAAAACTCATGGCAATTGGGAGAGATTCTAAATGACTGGAAAATGGCAAATATAGTGCCCATCTTTAAGAAAGGGAAAAAGGAGGATCTGGGGAACTACAGCCTGGGCAGCCTCAGCTCAGTCCCTGGAAAAAGCATGGAGCAGGTCTTCAAGGAATCCATTTCTAAGCACTTGGAGGAGAAGGTGATTAGGAACAGTCAGCATGGATTCACCAAGGGCAAATCAGGACTGACCACCCTGATGGCCTTCTATGATGAGATGACTGGCTCTGTGGATATGGGGAGAGCAGTGGACGTTATATACCTTGATTTTAGCAAAGCTTTTCATATGGTCTCCCACAACATTCTCACAGCAACCTAAGGAGGTATGGGTTGGATGAATGGAAAGCAATATGGACAGAAAACTGGTTGGACCATCGGGCTCAGAGAGTAGTAGTCAATGTCTCAATGTCTAGCAAGCAGACTGTATCAAGTAGAGTGCACCAGGGGTCAGTCCTGGGGCCAGTTTTGTTCAATATCTTCATTAACACTCTGGAAGATGGGATGGATTACAAGATTACAGGTGCTGTCAAGCTGGGGAGAGTAGTGAATATGCTGGAGGGTATGGCTAGGATTCAAAGAGACCTAGACAAATTGGAGGGTTGGACCAAAATAAATGTCATGAGGTTTAATAAAGACAAGTGCAAAGTCCTGCACTTAGGATGGAACAATCCCATGCACCACTACAGGCCGGGGACTGGCTTGCTAAGCAGCAGCTCTGTAGACATGTTGGTTACAAGGGACCAACTCACGGGATCATAATAAATTCTAGTTTACTGGATGGGATGTGAAGTTACCAATAAAATCATAAATGAAAACTTTGAGTTATAGGTGGTATTGGTCATTTTAGCACATACACACACACACACATGCACTCACTCATTCAAACCCATGTAGTATAGTGTATAGTAGCTGCTGTAACGATCGTGGGAGCACTGGTGTCAGTATATCAACCTATCCGAGGCCCTAGAGTCTGCTGTTGATGGTGAGTTTCCTTCAAGGCAATGTCTTGTCCTGAAGTGGGTTGCTTGCTTGTCTTACTGTGTCGGTAGGTCAGGTGCTGGATGAGAGGGCACCACTGAGGGTCATGCTCACTGCCTTTTATCCCTTTCTGGCAGACTTGTGTAGTTCCCCAGCATCATCCTGGCTACACAATCCAGAGGACACTGTCCCACATGGGTCTTGAGTAGTACCTGATAGCTGTTAGTCACAGGGGTTTCTGCCTGCTGGTACCTGAAGTTTCAGGAGTCCACCCTTGACTTATTGACTTAATGGCTGTATTATCATGGGTTACAGGAACAGTCCATAGGGTGAGTGCTTAAGTTTCAGGAATAAGTTCTTTAGCTTGATTAGCTTAAAATGGAGTTCCTTTGGTTAGGCTATTGTCTACTGATGATCATCATTCACTCGCATTCACTCAACAGTTTTATCACTTTACAATTACAATTTCAATGCAGTTTTAACAATGGTCCAGGGTGTAACTTCTTTCTACAGGGAGTACACTCCTTAAGAGTTTAAAAGTGTAAAATATAAAATACATAATGCCATGGTAAAGATGAGACAGATGAAATATAAAAATGCACTGTGAGAAATATATAAAAATGCAATGTGAGGTAGTGGATCAAAGGCTACTGGGGACACTAATTCAATTAGGTTAGCACAGACTTTGCAGTGGATATTTTAGTTCTTTTGTTTTCTTTAGTGACACTGAGCTTAATTGATGTAGTTTCTAGGTTTCTCCAGCAGAAAGCCACTTCAGCTTTCTGGCTTGCGCTGAGTCTTGCCACACCCATGCAATGGGTGTGCTAGGTCTGCCAATACTTAGAAGGCAAAGAAATGCACAAAATGGGGGGAGGGTGCAGGCAAGAAGGGGTTTCTGTTGTATCCATGTCCAGAATGAAATTGTACAAAGGGGGCTTTCTGCTACAGAAAAAGACCTGGGGTTACAGTGGACAATAAGCTGACTATGAGCCAACAATATGTTCTTGTTGCCGAGAAGACCAACAGCATACTAGGCTGCATTAGTAGAAGCACTGCTGGCAGATCAAGGGTAGTGATTATTCCCCTCTATTCTACACTGGTGGGGTCACATCTGAAGTAGTGTGTCCAGTTTGGAGCCTCCCACTACAGAAAGGATGTAGACAAATAAAGAGAGTCCAGAGAAAGACAATGAAAATGGTTAGGGAGCTAGGAAACATGACATACAAGAACAAGCTGAGGGAACTGGGCTTATTTAGTCTGGAGAAGAGCGAGGGGGGATTTAATAGCAGGCTTCAACTACCTGAAAGGTGGTTCCAAAGAGGATGGAGCTAGACTGTTCTCACTGACAGCAGATGACAGAACAAGGAGCAACAGTTTCAAGTTGCAGAAAGGGAGATTTAGGTTAGATATTAGGAAAAGCTTTCTCACTTCAGTAGTAAAGCACTTGAACACATTACTCAGAGAGGCAATGAAATCTTCATCCTTGGAGGTTTTTAAGACCTGGCTAGGCAAAGCCTTGGCTGGGATGATATAGTTGGCTGGTCCTGCCTTAAGTAGGGGGTTGGACTAGATGACCTCCTGAGGTCCCTTCTAACCATAATTTTCCATCATTCTATACTCAGATCATAATTCATAAATGATGGGGTAAAAAGGATTTAATCCATCATGCTGTTGCTTAATTAGTTCATCCCATTAGGCATCCTAACCATGTTCTATTTGACCCTGATCTTCTGTAGGCACCATTAGCTTTGATGAGAGTCACATACAAGCAACAAGGGGCTAAAAGACTCTTTTTCAAAGGAAGTGAAAGTCTTTACAGGCTTTCCAAACTTAATTGGAATGAGCTGGAGTAATTGAAATTCAGGATGTCAGTAATTAGTACTGCACACCTGGAATGTGATGTTATGTAGTAGCAAGAAACCAAACATGCAAAGAAGTAGCCAAGAACTTAAGCAGCTAAATACTGCAGAGGAAAAACTTTAGGAAGACAAGATCAGAGCAAATATATTGTCCCCCACAGAACAGAAAGTAATTCAATCAATAGGCTCTGCTGCTTGAATGTAACTGAGATAATATAAATGGCAGCAAAACATGTGGATTGGATTATACCATTACCATTCAATGTGAGACCACCATTGATATTTGTAATTAATAGAGATCAATTTTTATGGGCTATTACCCTTTGTTTTATCTTAAAATCTATGGTGTGGAGAATGAGATTTAATGCATGTAAGATTTCTGGGCTTGTAAAACAATCAGATAAAGGTTACTGTATTTAACATAAAGTTACTGCAGTATCATGCTGTTCACTTAAACTTGAAAAAGCAAGGACATTTGCTTTCCAAATACTCAAATAGTGGTTAGCAAAGAATGGATCTGTTTGCAATTAGGACCTTAATATTGTATTACTAGATTTGCAACTGACACAGTCCAACTTTGATGAAATCGAAACAGCTCTGTGCCTCGGTTTCCCCACTGTATCAAATTACTGTAATGGTAAATCCTTTGTGAGATAAGTACAGTGTTGATTAAACAGTTACTAACAGGCTCAACTATAGGTTGACAGAAGTGAAAAGTACCAGCATCAGTCTCTTTCCATTTCAAAGGATTAAAAGTTGCTTTGCAAATGAAGTTTCCAAAAACTAAAAGAAGGCACTGCTGTTTTAATTCACCAAAATTAAAGTTTTACTAATTATATGGGCAATGGTAAATGCTTGAACACAGCATACTACAGAGTAAATTTCCTTCATCCCACAAAGGTGAATATCATAGTCATGATCACCCAACTGTGTTATTATCTCAAAGGACACAAATACCTTACAGAAGAAATACTGTCAGTTTTCCCCCCCTCCACAAGATAGTAATTCATCAGACAACTGTGTCTGTATTAGAGGATTTTATGCACGCTCCTAACATAAACCTTTGCGTCCAATGAATAATTTTCTTTTGCATGAGTTAATGACACTGAAATATGCGCCTTTACTATTAAACTATTAATGATTCAAATAGTTCTGATCTAATTGTAACTCTAAATCTCTGCTCCTTATTTCCCTAAGGATATACAAATCATATCCTGTACATAAGGTTAAAATAATATCTGTTAGCCAATATGCCATAGTTTAGAAACCCTATAAATTATATGTGGTTATAACCACAGAAAATGTTTAGTTATATTAATCCTTAAAGTACCTTTTGTTATTTGAAGAACTATTAATTTGACATTGCTGCCCAAACTCATTTTTGAGAAACTGATAACAATAAAATAAATCCGCAAAGAAAGAAAAATCCTGCCTAAACTTATCATTATTTTAAAATGCAACCAGACAAACATGCCATGCTCATCACTGGGGGGGTTTTGGGGGTGAAATATGGCAATTTTTTCTTTATACATGTACAAAGGTTTAGTATTAATATTTTGAACACTGGAAATATATGAATGAGTCTTTGTGACAGAACAGAAAAAATATTGTGGTAAAACCTAAATGCATAGGAGAGTTAGAAGTCATAAGCATTCTCTTTCTAAATGCACTCAGACAGGTTTAACAACAGCAGATTTATCAAACTAAAATAGGGGTTGCCTAATCATTAAGACTTATGATAAAAAGTAAATTAAGGAATCTAAATTCCCCTTGATAACTGAGCTATTGATTTTTTTAAATGAGAATTTGAATAATTTATTATCTCCTCCATAAAAATATTTAGAATAAATTTGTTAATCCTTCTAATAATATAATGAAAGGGAAAAGAATTCAACTGGCCTAATTGTATGGATACGATGATCATTTTAATTAAATTAATCCTTTCCTACAGTGAATAATTTAAATGACTCCATTTGTCAAGAACTAAAGTTATGGTATTGGTCTAGGTTAGGTTTAATATCATCTTACAGGCAATGAGAAATATTATAATTATAAATAATTTTGAGGTGAATATTTAGGCCCTGATTCAACAAAAATCTTACAGATGTACTTAACTTCAAGCATGTGATTAATACCATTCTTATTCACAACACAGCTCAGCACTTAAGTATATGCTTAACTTTACATATGTGCTTCAAATCCATGGGATTTCAATGCGATTCAAGCACTTACTTTAAATTAAGCATATGTTTAAGTATTTTGCTGATTAGGGACAGGAGTGTTTGCATCAAGTTAAATATGTGTTTAAGTGCTTTGCACAATTGAGGACTTCATATTCTATTAAAAATATTAAAAGCAAATTGAATGCATTTCCTATAGTCAAAAGTGATTCCCACTGACAAGTAATCTGGGATTATAACTAGATATTGTTTCAGTTAATCTTACATCACAGAATCATAAAAAAATAGTGTTGGAAGGGACCTCAGGAGGTCTTCTAGTCCAACCCCCTGCTCAAAGCAGGACAAGCCCCAGTAGATCATCCCAGCCAAAGCTTTATCTAGCCAGGTCTTTAAAACCTCCAAGGATGGAGTATCCACCACCTCTCTGGGTAACCTGAGGATAGTGTTTTACTATCCTTCTAGTGAGAAAATTCTTCCTAATATCTAGCCCAAATTTCCCTTGCTGGAACTTGAGACTACTGCTCTTCGTTCTGTCATCTGCCACCAATGAGAACACTCTAGCTCCATCCTCTTACCTGTTTTAGGTAGTTGAAGGTTGCTATTCAATTCCCTCTCAGCCTCCTCTTCTCTAGACTAAATCAGCCCAGTTCCCTCAGCCTTTCCTCATAAGTCATGTTCCCCAGGCCCCTGGCTATTTTGGCTGCCCCCTGCTGGACTCTCTCCAATTCATCCACATTCTTTCTGTAGTTCGGAGCCGTTAGGTTGCTTGTATGTTAGCCTAACCTGTTAGTTAGTTACAACCAAACCTGTTAGTTAGTCATCAAGTACAAATGGGTGGCTGAAATAAAAACAGAACATTTAAGACATACAAGATTACCTTAGGCAGAACTGAAAGCACACTTCAATACATATTATCATAAGACTCTGCTTTGAGTTATTTACAATTTTGTGAAATGTTAATGATTTGGGACAGAATGATCTATGTCAACTGTCAGCCTTACCCTGATTTTTCCACCCAGAAAATTGTAGTTCAGCTGTTTCTGAGGCCCCTGGCTCACATTACACTTAAGATGTGACTAACCGGTTAATCACATCTGAAGTTCCTACTTGGCCACACATTAATGCACTCAATGTTGTGATAAAACAAGGAATAAACCACAGAGTTATTACACAAAAAAATATGTAATAACTTTGTGGCTTGTTCCTATCATGCCATTAACTGAACATTAACTGGGAGCTCTCAGCCATGGGGTGATCATGATGATGATCCCAGGTTCCCCTTGAACTGGCAATAAGGTATGAGGGGATCAGATACTCCATCCCTCCTGCCATGCATGCATGGTGTGAAAGAGTGAGACAGAACTTACAACATGGAGGGCCAGTGGGGCTGCAGCTGCAGCCTGGAAAAAAGGAAAACACCGACCCAATTTCCAGAGCAGCATCTCACTCAGGATTGGCAGAGAGAGGCCACTCAGAGGTATTTCCGGCCCCGGAAAGGGGCAAAGGGGGTCAGTTCCCTGCAGGCCACAGGGAGAGAGGAGCAGCTGAGTGTCTTGGCAGACAAAAACTGCAAAAAAAGTATGTTGTATTGATTTAAAAGGGGGTGGCGAGATTATGAAGTGTTAGCCCAGATTATGATACCACGGTCTTATCACTGTGATTTATTGCTACTGGCCCTTGCCCACCCACTGGGAAGGCATCTGGGTAAAGAGAAAACCATAGCCCGGGTGACACGTAGTTTCTTTTGGCCAGGGTGTTACCAAGATGTAGAACAGTTTTGTAACTGATGCCCTGAATGCCAGAGTGTTAGCATAAAGAAACCTCCCAGAGTGCCCTTGCAAGTTATGCCTGTAATTTCTGAACCTTTCACACACGTAGCCCTGGATGTGATTGGCCCACTCCTCAAAAGTGCAGGAGGGTATCAGTCTATATTAGTGCTGATTGATTACGCAACCAGGTATCCTGAGGCAGTGCCCCTAAGGGCGGTCACAAATTCAGAAGTGGCAGAGGAATTGTTGAATTGGATTTTGAGGGTGGGACTGCTGCAGGAGATTATTACTGATCAGGGAATTAATTTTATGTCCCATGTGATGAGGGGATTGTGCCAGGTATTACACATAAGGCACCTCCATACAGCGATTTACCACCCCCAGACTAATGATCTGGTGGAGCATTTTAATGGGACAGGTACTAGAGAAATTTGCCAATGTATTCAGTGAAATCCCAGGGAGAACAAGGGATGCAGTGCATGGAATCAAAACACCAGAAGGGGCTATTGTGAGGGAAAGGTGGAGGAGGATACCACACCACCATTATCAGGCAGTGAAGGAAGAAATAGGAAAGATGCTTCAACAGGGAATAATTAAACCCTCTAGAAGTCATGGAGAAGCCCTATAGTGACCATCCCCCAAAAGGATGGGTCACTCCGCTTGTGTATAGATTTTCGTAAGCTCAATGCCATTACCCAGTTTGACACGTTCCCCATGCCACGGGTTGGGGAGTTGCTGGAAAGGTTAGGGCAGTCTGAATTTATCTCCACCTTTTATCTAGCCAAAGGATATTGGCAGATTCCAGGAAGACTGGAAGATCAGGCCAAAACAGCATTCAGAATACCATGGGGACTTTTGTAGAATGCCCTTTGGCTTAAATGGTGCAGTGGCAACTTTTCAAAGCCTGATGGACTGGTTACTGGCCCGCATCATGAACATGGTGCTGCTTATATCAATGATATAGTCAAATATACCAAGAGCTGGGGGCAACACCTAGCAGCTGTTCAAGCAGTTTTACAGGAGTTAAGGCGATCAGGATTGAGGGTGAATCCAAGGAAATGTACATTAGGACAGCACGAGACAGATTTTTTGCATGGGGCAAGGACAGATCAAACCCTAAGTAGATAAGGTGAAGGTGTTTAAAAGTTATCAGGTCCCTTGAACCAAAAAACAAATGAGAGGTTTTCTCAGTTTCGCAGTGAATTATCAACAATTTATACTGAGATTTGTGGAATTAGCAGTTCCGCTTACCAACATGATCAAGGGGAAGGGGAATGGCCCCATACAGTGGACACAGCTACAACAGCTAGCCTTTGAGGCAGTCAAGCAGGCATTATGTAAAGATGTTACACTACACACCCCGGATTTTGTACTGCCCTTTATCCTTGAGGTAGATGCATCAGGATAGGCGTTAGGGGCCATGCTCTCCCAAAGGATTGAGGGGCAAGAAAGACTGATAGCCTACACCAGTAGGAGATTAAACAACCATGAAAGAAGGTATGCTGCAGTAGAAAGAGAGTGTCTAGCGGTAAAGTGGGGTGTGGAGTATTTTCGGTACTACTTGTTGGGGCAGGAGTTCACAGTTATAACATATCACGCACCATTGAAATGGCTGAAATCCTCCAAGACAGACAATGCCCGTATAACAAGGTGGGCCTTGGCTTTGCAGCTGTTTCAGTTTACAGTTGAATATCGACTAGGTAAAGACAATGTTGTGGCTGATTTTCTTTCTCGTTGCTATGCAAGCTAGTCTCTCAAAACACAGCATGAATCAAGAGAGCAGGAGATGGTCCAAGAAGAAAAGCCCCTGTATGAACAAAGACGAGTGCCTGATGGTGTCTTGAGGTGGGGGATATGTGAAGGAGTGAGACAGAACTTACAGCATGGAGAGCCAGCGGGGCTGCAGCTGCATCCCAGAAAGGAAGGAAAACACCCACCCAATTTCCAGAGCAGCTTCTTGCTCAGGATTGGTGGAGGGAGGCCACTCAAAGGTATTTCTGGCCCTGGAGAAGGGGAGAGGGGGGTGAGTTCCCTGCAGGCCACAGGGAGAGAGAAGCAGCTGAGACTCTTATGCCACAGTTTCTGCCTGCCGTGCCTGAGGAACACTGCAGGAGTGGTCCTGAGGCAGGCAGAGGCCTGCAAACACATGGCTAGTGGTAATATCCGGAGCAGAACTGCAGCTGAGGATCCAGAGTAAGGGAGTCCACAAGGCCTGAGAGAATCTCCAGAGTGGAGTTTTCCAACAGAGGATCTGGAGGAGGGCCTGAAGGAAAAATCTACAGCCACAAGTAGAGCCTTCCTGCACAGGGGGAGACCCCAAAGAGACTGTGAATGTTCACAGGGGTGCAGGGCAGGCTAGCACACAGCAAAGAATGGACTAAGGGATTGTTTTGCCTGAATTATGGTGATTGGGAGGTTGAGCACCTGACCGTGAGAAAAGGGACTTGCCAGAGCCTGATAAGAAGGCTGAGAAGCCGCCGGAGTTTTCTGTGATTTCTTTTGCTGGTTTTTTTTTTTTTTTTTTTTTGAGCACAGGCCAAGATTGGCCCCTGAAAGGGAGTGCCCAAAAGAGGCATTAGAACACCCTGGGAGGCAAATAAGTTTATAACAGACAGCACTGCAACCTGGCTGTGGAAGAATATTGTAAACACCATCTGGAGAGGCTAGGCTGGGGTAAAGGGGAGGTTTGGAGCCCCACAGAAGACACAGGGATCAAGACCAGGCAGGATCACTGTGGGCATTGCCTCCCAGGAATGTATAAGTCATCGAAGTCGTGGCAGACGAGAAAACGTAAGATCTACTTCCTGGCAGACCTGGTGATCCAGAGCCAAGGTCTACCCTGTTGCCACCTGTAGGCAGACGAGCTCAGCGCAGTACTAACAAGCCCTATAATACCTACAGACATCACACGTGGCATGGCAGGAAGTTTGATTGTGGGGATAATTCATCAGATCCCATGGTGCCTTTACTTGCACATCTGCCAGATACCTGAGAGAAGGCCAATGATGATGATAATATGTTTTGCCTGCATTAACAATTCTGGTAACTATTTTGTAAAAATACTCTAGGACACCTATACTTTAAAGTGGGTGCACAAGATGCAGTGAAACCAGCCCTTGTGTTGTGGATAAGCTACATTCCACCTCCTATCTTCCAACCTCCATCCAAATTTGGCCAAAATTTAAGACTCGAAATATCAGTTTGCACATACTCAAAGATTTCTTTAATCTTTTCAGAAAAATTCTCAGAAGATTTACATAGAGTAAGAATACGACAGTGAAGGGCTGTTCACTGCAATGCTGTAAAAAACATTTTTATAAAAAAAATGCCACTGGCCATTATGCAAACTTTTAGGAAATACTCTTATATAAATTAAACAATACTACTAAAATACATCATATTGGCCATAAGAAATATCTATTTTGTTGGAAACGAAGGAATTTGGGACACAATGCTCTCATTGTTTTTTCTCCTTATGGTGCTTCAATTCAAGTCCTGAGCAGGAGAAATTTTGTGGGCCTATTTAAGATAAGACTTACATTTACATTGAATCTAATAACTGAGCCACTGTACTGCACACAATTATGTTTCTATTTTGGACAAGAATCTTTGTCTGTGAATACCATAGAAAGATTTGACCTTTGCTTAACTTTTGTCCTTGTATTTGCTATCCATTCTTCATTTCAGTGTAATAGGTTATACTTTTTTTGCTAAAGGGAAAAAAAAATCAATAAAAAGCATTTTTATAAAAAAAGCCTCAAGAAAATTCACAGCAAAGGAAGTTTAGGTTAGATATTAGGAAAAACCTTCTTACTAGGAGGGTAGTAAAGCACTGGAACAGGCTATGCAAAGAGGCTCTGAAATCTCCATCCTTAGATGTTTTTAAGACTGATGTAGACAAAGCCTTAGCTGGGATGTTATAATGGGGATGGTCTTGCTTTGAGCTGGGGGTTTGGACTAGATGACCTCCTGAGGTCCCTTCCAACCCTCATTTTCTGTGATTCTATAAATGAATGCAAAATAGTCAGCCCTGTACTTGAGAAATCAAGCACTCAAATGTTATACAGGAAAATGTTAAGACTGAAAGCTCAGTTTCAATAGTGCTGGTGCTTATGCTATAAAAGATGGTCAGTAACTCCATCAGTTAACAGTACAATGACATATAAAATGAGATAAGGTTAAATTAAATTAATAGTTCCTCCTCAGCCAAAACTAGAAAATAATAAACTAAAGATAAAATCAAAGCAAAATAATCACCCCTTCCTAGAATAAACTCCAGGGTTTATTGCCTCCATTTTGTGCAGAAAGTGAATTTTCTCTTCTGGATTTGTATCCTTGCTCATAATCCAGTAATAGGGTTAAGGTTAGATTTTCAAAAGTACCATTGGGGCCTAAGTTCCATTGTTCAAAAGTGAAAGATAGACTTTCATTGAGACCTGGGGTACTTAGCCCTTAAGTTTTGGGAATAGGACTACCTAGACTTTGTATATGTTTTTCTTTCTACTTCTTTACCCTTAAGACAGGGAAACTTTTATTTTAAATAAATATCATAAAATGATAAAAGAGGTGGTAGTGTCTAATATAGTGACCTGAAAAATATTCGACTGAAAAATCAATGAGGGATCCAGAGGGAAAAGTTTTAGACTTGAAGATATTAAAGCATTTAATATAAGAAACAATGAAATGTTAAATCAATGCAACAATACAGATGCAGCATTGGAGATGGCATATATATTCTGATCCAACTGGCCTTCCTCTGGCAGTTAATAACAATGTGATTTTGCTGATATTGTAGATATTTTCTGTAACTTTCAGAAGATAAAAATGTCAATAACTCATCATGGCTAGTATTCATCAAGACTAACTGATTCATTACAAGACAAAACCAACCTGTTTCATCAGTGCTCTTGACAGATTTAGTGTAAATATATGCCATGTCTAAAAATAAAACCAGTAAATAAGAAAAAATGATAATTCTACATAATTCAAGGGCTTATTTTGAGTCAGTGTATTTGTCCACGGTTGCTATTACATAGATCAGCAGCAATAGGCTATTCTAATTTAGAATTGATGATCTTTTCTATTGAAACTAGAATAATCTCAAATTCTAAACCATATTGGAATAACTGATTACTTGGTTTCTTTGTGTGGAAAAACAGAAGACACTAAGGTATGTGAAATAATAACCTCTCCAGAGAAGGATTTCCATAGTTTTAATGCACTGAATTGATGCTTTGGGCATTCGTTAACTGTTGAAAGTGACTGAATAATCTATCCTATATCTGTGAAATAGTTACATCTTGGAGGTCTGTTTTTTCTAATAAATCTACATAATCCCTCTCATCACCCTGCACCACTGGACCTGTCCATGGCCCGCAACCTGGCTAGCTGGCACAGATGTTAGATTCATAGATGTTAGGGTCAGAAGGGACCTCAGTAGGTCCCTGAGTCTGACCCCCTGCCCTGAGCAGGAGAGAGCACTGGTGTCAGATGACCCCAGTTAGGTGCTCACCCACTCTCCTCTTGAAGACCCTTGCATGTGCTCTGGAGGCCGTTGGCATAGGGTTACACCCCTGGGGGTGGGAAGGTCACACCTGGCCTGGTGGCAGAACTGCCCATGGGCAGTAGAGTTTAGGGAGTAGACACTTTGTGCACACAGAACAGAAGGGTGAGGGAAAGGACACTGCATCCTGGGAAGCTGAAGGACTGCAACTTGGGCAGCTCATCTGTGGGGAGGGACCACACGTTAATGGAAAAAGGTGGGTAACGTGAATCAGAGATAAACCGGCCCTGGCATGAAGTAACTTTACACTACCTAAAGCATACTTAAAACTAGTGTCAAGTGTTAATGTGTGGACCATCCAGGGAGTAAGAGCTTCAGGAGCTATCTAAAAATAATGTGCAACAAAGCCCATAAATGCCTATTTATATAATGTTTATGTAATATGCATGTACAAAATTGAAGGCACAAAAAGAAAGGAAGGATGGCAAGTTTGCAAATTCAACTTTACTAAGTAAGCTCTGGAGGCATATCCAAATATAAGAGTTCTCAACAACGCTGAAACTATGTAGTTCATGTAATAGCAATTTGGGTGTGCCCTGTTGCAGGGAGGGAAATTATCTCTTGTGTTTTTCTTTCCTAATTTTCTATTATTTTGGGCGAAAAGATGCTTAAAAATCTAGTACTATAAATATAGATAGATAGTAAGGAGAAAAAGTAGATAGTAAGGAGAAAAAAGTACTAGAAAGAAAAAAGAAATATGAGAAACTCCTCTACAGTAAGCGATCACTTTGCTTTCCTCAACCCAAACACAGTACTTACCTCTAAGATTAAGCCTTGCTTAAAATCACCTACAGAGTCACAGTTAAAACCCCTAGATGAATATGTACAATTTACATATATTGCACCTAAATGAACTCAAGTTAAGCGTCACACACAATTATTAACCAACCTATAGACAATCCAACCATTAGATCATACTCAAAACCCTGCCTTCATGAACTTTCAAGACCCTCTAGAAAACTGTCAACAGTCTAATTAGTATATTAGCTAATCAGAAAAACTCTGACATACAGAATAAAACAAGTCACGGATAGAAAGAAAAACACATGCCAAGAGTTATTTTGTAGGACAACAAAGTGCTAAGTCAGCTTGAAACGTCTTCAAAATTGCCTCAGATGTGAACCTGTCAGGTAGTAGGTGGTAGGTGACTGCTCCTTAGGTCCCCCTGCTCTCAGCAGAGCCCAGTCCTAGGCAGCCTCCCTTCTCCCTTGGCCCTGCCAGACTATCAATGGTTAACTGAAAGCTGCTGAAAAGTAGGAAATGACCAAAACTGGAAAAAGACCAAACCTAAGCTAAACAAAGCAGCTGAAGGAAAAGCCCACAAAATGCTAGTATTAGGTGAAAGTAAAAATAAATCTGGATTAAAAAATAAGGAAAACTGAGCTAGGAGGTAAAGACAAGATGAAAATGGCCCATTCTTCCAGAGAAGAAAGGCATACAGTGTGGGCTTGTTCCAAAGTGGACTAAAGTCAATAAGAAGTTTTCTAATAAGAACAATTAGCTCTAGATCAGGCTCTATATTATTAAATTAACCAACTAAATATGAGCCAAAGAAACCTTTTACCTGGTTCAGAGATTCAATGAGCTATTCTCTCCAGAAGCTTTTAATATTAACAATTATATTTGAAGTTAAAGGAGGAGTGCTATGTTAGAACATAGGCTTAGGGCCTAAGGGAGCCAGTTCAAGTCAGGGCAGGAGGGCAGGTGCTTGGACCCAGCTGCCACTGGCTTTTCTCCTTGAGGTGGCAAGGAGAGCATACCCGCAGTCAACACCCCAGATAACAAATTGCACCAAAACCTCATGTCTTGGGGCTGAATCCATTGCTCCACAGGCCATATCTAGTCCAGGGACTGTAGATTGCTGACTGCTGTGTTAAAAGACTTTCTGAGAGCTATGGCTAGTTACTGCTGCACATGGAAGTAGTGGCTTACTGTCTGTACAAGGGATGAACGCAAAAGGCATTTACTTTTGTTACAACCACATGTGTGCATCTCTGTGGTCCTTGTGCCCAGCTGCACCCCAATTTTAGCAGATTCTTTAGAAAATTCTTTGGAGGATACAGTAAGAGTTTCCAAGTTTGGACAATAAATTTAGGACAAAAATAGCTGCTTGAAGTACAAAGCTGTTTCACAGCTTGAAATTAGAGTATGAAGTAACAGATATTATTATTGCTATTTTGCTCCTGTTTTACATTTAGGTTTTTTATTGCTTAAAGGACCACTGCCTGTGGGATTCATTATGTAAATACTGACTGCTTCCTCATGGGAGCACTAATATGAATTGTAAGTTTTAAAACCATTTCTAACAGTCAAAAGGATTGGACCAAAATTCAGTAGGAAACCTACTTGCTGGAGTCTGTGTAACAGAATGTAATACAAAATGCAGAGGAGAAAAGAGGTAAGAATTTGCAGCCACCATACAAAAAAGTTTGCTGGAAAAGAGAATAGACTTTTACATCTCTTTTTTTCTAACACGTGTAGTCATTTGCTGACAGTGAAAATGCGATGAATGAGAAGAAGAATGTCTTCTTAGCAACTGAAGAAGGGCTGGGAAGCCAAGTTTATTACCTTTATTATCTTTCAGTGCCTTTGGAACCACTCACAAAAGAAACAGTATCTATCTATCTAAATAGATATAGATATATTATTTTGAGTGAGATCCAGATGCAAATGAGTAAAGAAGGACTAAATCTAATAGTTCTTTACAGTTTGACCCTGTAGGAAAAATATTAGAAAGAAGAATAAAAATGTACTTCATTTTCTAGATGGAATAAATAGCAAAAACTGAACTATCTGAAAGCATACCTGACTGTAGAGTAGAAGTTTCCTAAGATAAAAAAGTCTGCATTAAAATACACTAATAAGCACCAAACAGTCACTTATAAATAAATGAAAAAATATAATTAGCTGTAAATGGATTCAGTGGACACATGTAATTTTAATATTTAAAATTTGATTTAAATAGCATGCAGCCTTTCTGGAAATGTTTTTTTTTTGTTCATACAATTATTTATAAATATGTTCTGCTTTGCAAGAGCTTGGGAAAATTAACAAACAAATACAATGTATTTAGGGTGACAAAACACTGACAAAAAAATCAAAGAAGAGTTAGCCACATTGGCATCATTAAAAAGGGAAGAAAGGATCAGTAGCAGTCAAGATACTTAACATT